>NC_091579.1:7803579-7811995 GCF_042767895.1 Penaeus vannamei
CTTTCTCCCCTCTCCTTCCCCCTTTCCCCTTTTTCCCCCCCTTTTTTCCCCCTTTCCCCCCTCCTTCCCTTTTCCCCTTTCTCCCCCCCTTTTTTTTCCCCTTCTTCCCCTTCCCTCTTCCCCCCCTTTTCTTTTTTCCCCTTCTTCTTCCTTTTCCCTCTTTCTCCCCTCTCCTTCCTCTTCCCACTTTCTCCCCTCTCCTTCCTCTTCCCTCTTTCCTCCCCTCTCCTTCCTCTTCCCTCTTCCCTCTTTCCTTCCCTCTTCCTCGCCGGCCTCTCACTGACCCTCCGCCTCCTACCTGGCCGAGCGGACGCCGCCTTCTCCTTCGCTTCATCAATAGGACGCTGATGGACTCCCTGGGAATTGCGCGTGTCCGAACACCTGCGCGAGGACTTTGCTGCGGGCGGAAGGATCGAAGGCAGGTATGGTGGTTTATTATGAAAAAAGGATTTGTTTTGCATTTTGGTATTTTGTTGTAATTTAGTTTGTGAGATTTAGTTATATTTTTGCTGGTTTGGTTTATCTTTATTCGCAGGAAAGATTTTTTCCGATAAAAATAAGAGAGCCTAACATACGTAGGGACTAGAGAGCACAGACCACACTCTCCGAAGCCGAAGTCGACCTCTCTCTCTCAGTCGGAGGGGATCGGGACGCGGGCCACTCACCACTTGACGGCCGCCTGAAGAGCCAGTTTTCGAATGGGATTAACATTACGCTCACAACGAAAAGGCAGCTGTAACACACTTCAATCCCCCCCCTCCCCCCCTACTCTCCCCCCACCCTCCCCACGGGCACCCACCCCCCTTTAGCCGGCCTTAGTTACCCGGCGATGCGGAGGGTAATACACTGACGCACGCCTCTGTGGGGGGAAAATGAGGGGAGGGGGGGGGAGGGAAAAGGGAGGGAGGGGGAGAGGGGGGAGGGGGGGTGGGAGGGGGGGGGGGGAAAAAGGGTGGGGGGGGAAGGGGAAGGGATGGGGAAAAAGGGAGAGGAAAGGGGGGGAGTGGGAAAAGGGGGAAGGGGGGGAGAGAGGGGAAGAGGGGGAAAGGGTGGGGAAAAAAGGGGGGGGGGGGGGGGGGAAGGGATGGGTAGGAGGGGGGGGAGGGGGTAAATGGAGGGATGGGAATGAGAGGAGGAGAGTCGGGAGGGAGTAGGAGGGCGAGGGGTTAGAAAAGAGGGGAGGGGAAGGGGGAAATGAGAAAAGGAGAGTGAAGGGAAAAGAGGAATTTTCCCCAGGGATAATAACAAGGAGAGAAAAGGCTTAGGAACTATCTTCTGCAATATGGAATCACGATCAAGATGAAAATTATCTGCCTACCTTGTCCATCAATCAATCCTCACCCTATCTATCAACTCCTTTATCTCTCTCTCTCTCGCTCGCTCTTTTCTCTCTCTCTCTCTCTCTCTCGCCCATACTCTCATACTCTCTCTCTCTCTCTCTTTCTCTCTTGCTCTTCTCTCTCTCTCACTCACTCACTCACTCTCTCTCTCTCTCTCTCTCTCTCTCTCTCTCTCTCTCTCTCTCTCTCTCTCTCTCTTTCTTTCTCTCTCTCTCTCTCTCTCTCCTCTCTCGCTCTCTCGCTCTCTCGCCCCCCCCCTTTCTCTTCCCCCCCTCCTCCCTCCCTCCCTCCCCCTCCTCTCCCCCCTCTTTCTCTCTTCTCCCTCCCTCCCTCTCTCTCTCTCTCTCTCTCTCTCTCTCTCTCTCTCTCTCTCTCTCTCTCTCTCTCCCTTCCTCCTTCCTCCCCCCTCCCTCCCCCCCTCCCCCCCTCCCCCCCTCCCTCCCTCCCTCCCCCCTTCCCTCCCTCCCTCCCCCCCTTTTCCCCCCCTCCCCCCCCTTCTCTCCCCCCTCCCTCCCCCCCCCCTCTCTCTCTCCTCCCCCCCCTCTCTCTCTCTCTCTCTCTTTCTCTCTCTTTCTTATTTACTGAAACGCAGTCGAACTCGCCCGCCTGTGCGTGTGTTTACAGGCACGAAAGGTAACACGCCTGGAATCCACACATACATTTCAAGGTCGATGTTACACCGTTAACGTTTTTTTTCTTTTTTTCTTTTTTCTTTTTTTCTTTTACGTAACAAAGGATGAGAGTAGAAGGAATGTTACTTAGGTATGTTTATGGATGAGGGTGAGATTTTGCTCTGTTTTTCTTTGATATTTGCCGGTTTTTTTTGGTGTGTTTTGATTTTTTCGATGTGATTCCAAAAAAAAGAGAGATAATTTTTTATCTACCTTATAGATAAAAGCCATATTTTGCTAATTACTGATTTTTATTCTTTAGCTAATTACCGATTTTTATTCTTTATTTGTCATTTTTTTCATTCTACTTTTTTACGATATCAATCTATATCACATACATATTCTCTGATCTTCTTTGTACGTCAGTCTCTCTCTTTCTCTCTCTCTCTCTCTCTCTCTCTCTCTCTCTCTCTCTCTGTCTCTCTCTCTCTCCCTCCCTCTCTCTCTCTCTCTCTCTCTCTCTTCTCTCTCTTTTTTCTCTCTTTCTCTTTAGATCTAGATTTATCTATCTCTCTATCTATCTATCTTTTTCTCACCTCCCCTCTCTCTCTTTCTCTCTCTCTCTTTCACCGAAACAAATACAGACATAAACTGTACAAACGCACACACATGCACGTGTAAACATGTACTCTCTCACTGTGAGAAAATATTTTCCTCCAAATTACAGCGTTCCTGATGCAGCTGCTTTTAACACAGGCATGGGGGGTGCGGAGGTGGGGGGGGGGGGGGGGGGTGGGGGTAGGAGGGGGGGGTGGGGGGGGGGGGAGTAGGGGGGGGGGGTAAACGAGCGGAGGAGGAAAATAGGGAAGGGCGGGGGGAAAAAGGGGATGATGAGGGGGGGGGAATGGGGAGGGGGAAAGGGGAAAAAGGGGGAAAAAGGGGGGGAAGGGGGGAAAGTAGCCAGTGGGAGTAGGAGATAGAGGGGCGAGGGAGAGGAAGAAGGGGGGGGGGGGGTAGGGAGGTTTTGATACGGGTTTTTCGGAATCTTTGGATAAAGAAGAAAGAGATCAACTGACAGGAAAAGGGGAAGAAAGGAAATAAGTTCAAGGAAATAAGAGAGACGGAAAACGTGAGAAAACAACGAAGGACCAGAATACAGAGATTTAAAGAAAAAAACAATAATAATATATAGATAAATAATCAAAAACGGAATTTAAAAGAATGTACTTATTTATATTTGTGTGCATGTATGTGTGTGTGTGTGTGTGAGAGAGAGAGAGAGAGAGAGAGAGAGAGAGAGAGAGAGAGAGAGAGAGAGAGAGAGAGAGAGAGAGAGAGAGAGAGAGAGAGAGAGAGAGAGAAAAAAAAAAGAAAGAAAGAGAGAGAGAGGGCGAGAGAGAGAGAGTAGAAAAAAAAACGAGAAGAGAAGAGAAGAAAGAGAGAGAGAGAGAGAGAGAGAGAGAGAGAGAGAGAGAGAGAGAGAGAGAGAGAGAGAGAGAGAGAGAGAGACTCTATTGTCTTCCCCCCTTCCCCCCTTTCCCCCCCCCCTTTTAACTTTCCCGTCATCGCTGCCATAAAAAACCCATATCTATCCTCCTACCTCTCTCCACCCTCTCCACTCCCCTCCTTCCCCCCCCTCTCCCCCCAACATCACCACTCCCCTCCCCTTTTCCTCTCCTTCCCCTCACTCTCCCTACAACATCACCACTCCCCTCACTTCCCTCTCCTTCCCCTCACTCTCCCTCCAACATCACCACTCCCCTCATTTCCCCTCACTCTCCTTTCCTTCCCCTCACTCTCCCTCCAACATCACCACTCCTCTCACTCTCCCTCCACTCCCCTCACTACCCCTCCCCTGTAAACCAGCTTATCTATATCATATTACGGTATTCTACATATCTATATAATCTTACATGTTGTCACATACGTATCTTCACATATAAATAAATGAATAAATAAATAAATAAATAAATAAATAAATATATATGTATTTATATATATATATATATATATATGTGTGTGTGTGTGTGTGTGTGTGTGTGTGTGTGTGTGTGTGTGTGTGTGTGTGTGTGTGTGTGTGTGTGTGGTGTTGTGTGTGGGGGTTTTTATATATATATATATATATATATATATATATATATATATATATATATTATATATATATATATATATATATATATATATATATATATATATATATATATATATATATTTATGCATATACACCTGGCCATTGCTTCCCCTGTTTATTTCTTCTTCCCATACTAGACATTCCAATGCTATGTTGTCTGTCCCCTTCCACAAGAACTATGTATTAATGTAACGTTTGCTTGTTCGTCTCCGGTCGTCACATGCTAACAACGTGACTTACAGCGATCTTTAGACCACTGTATAGGGGGGGGAAAAACCCCCCGGGGGACCCAAAAGGGCAACACCTCGCTTCAACTATTCAGTAAAGGAGTCAAGACGTCTTGGTTGTCTATCTTAAACCCTAAGCTCGGGTATCTATCATACTCTTGTAAGGCCCATCATTCGGGCTCCTATACGGTCTACTTCTAACACCTTCCCCTCCCTCCCTCCCTCCCCCCCTTCCCTTCCTCTCACCCCCCCCCTCTCCCCTCACCCTCCCGTTTCAAATTACGTCAACAAAGTCGCCAAAAATTGATTTCGTTGTTGTCTTTCCGGTTCGAATGGGTTAGAAATAAGTGCTAAATTTTAATCAGTGTTTCATATTGATTGATTTATCTGTCTATCTGCTTACTTGTCTATTCATGTTTCTGTACATCTGTCTCTCTGTATGTCTATTTATTTATCTATCTGTTTGTCTGTGTATCTGTCTATCTATCTATCAACTTATCTATCTATCAACTTATCTATCTGTTTAGCTGTGTATCTGTCTATCTATCTATCAACTTATCTATCTGTTTAGCTGTGTATCTGTCTATCTATCTATCAACTTATCTATCTGTTTAGTTGTTTATCTATCTATCTATCTATCAACTTATCTATCTGTTTAGCTGTGTATCTGTCTATCTATCTATCAACTTATCTATCTCTTTTATCTATCTAGCTATGTCTATCGTTTCATCCATCCATCAGCAAACATATTCACAGTAATAAAAACATATGTTCTGTGCCTTTCGTGCGTGAATGTGTGTTTATTATACCAAAATATGGAGTAATAAGAAAATACATATTCGCGGATTGGAAATGGTATTTATATGTGTATATATATATATTCAGTTATATACATACATACATACATACATACATACATACATACATACATACACACACACACATATACACGCTCAAATACATGTACATATAAACACACACAATTTCGAATCCGCGAGTGGAAGAATGTAATATTCTTATTTGTAAATATTACGAAAGGAATAAGTTAACACATAAAACAAAAGGCACAGAAATACGTACAGTAGACTTGCAGAAAGAGGAAAGGAAGGTAGACAGGGAGAGAAGAAAACTAACGATAACTGAGACTATAATAACAAATAGAAAGACAAGTAAATAGATAAATAGGTAAATGCACAGATGGTAATGAAAAGGGATACAAAGTGAATGATTAAAGAAATAATCAACATACAAATCATTTAAATTCGTTTATCAACACTGATCATAACAAAGAATCAAACAGATGAATAAAACAAACAATGAAATAAAGAAATGAAGAGATAGTAACAGACAATCATAACTAAGTTAAGAATTTTTTTTTTTTTTTTTTTTTTTCGAGATCCCCAAACGAGATTAAACCCGTTTATCAAGGCACCGATAAAACACACTCGCAAACATCACCTCCAACTAAACTATCCTTGAATAAAAATATCTACCTTTCCTCTAGAAAAAAAAAATGACTTTAAAGAGCTCTATATTTCCTTCTTAATTTATATGATTTTTTTTTTAATGTCTTTTTATATCAGCCATATTTTTACATCAGTCTGATTTAATGGTTTCAGTTGGTACCTTTAAGAGTTTTAAGTGCTGAGTGTAGAGGGATTTGCTCCTTCTCGTGTCTCTCAGGAGATTTACATATATATACATGCATGTGTGCTATTCAACGGGAATGTTAATGCAGCAGAGATTGGGTATAGGTATCTGTGTATTTACATATGTATGGGCATGTCTCTACATATACAGATGGGTCACTAGACAGATAGATATGTCTGGTATGTATGTACATACATGTGTACAGCACACGCACACGTATGTATGTATGTGTGTGTGTATCTGTGTGTGTATGTGTGTGTGTGTGTGTGTGTGTGTTTGTGTATGTGAATGTGGGTTCCCCTGTATATGTTTTTATATATATATATATATATATATATATATATATATATATATAAAAAATATATAATATATATATATATATATATATATATATATATATATATATATATATATATATATATATATATTTTATATATATGTATATAGATAGATAGATAGATAGATAATAGATAGTAGATAGATAGAAATAGATAGATAGGTGGTAGAAGATAGATATACATGTATTTTGTATATATACATACATACATAAACACACAACACACACACACACACACACACACACACACACACACACACACACACACACACACACACACAACAAAATATATATATATATATATATATATATATATATATATATATATATTTATTATATATATATTTATTTATTTATCTTTATTTATCTATTTATTATATATATATATATATATATATATATTTTATATAAAATATATATATAAAAAATATATATACATATATAAATATATATAATATATATAATATATATATATATATATATATATATATATATATATATATTTTTTATATATTTTTTATATATTTTATATATATATATATATATATATATATATATATATATATATATATATGTATATATGTACATATAATATATATATATATATATATATATATATATATATATATATATATATATATATATATATATATTATATACACTTATAATCATATATATACGCACACATTCCTACCAAGACAACACAATTTCACACAAACAAATGCTTACGCAAAAAAAAAGAAAAAAAACAAACAAACTTAAAACCTTAAAGAAAAAAAGTAAAATTTTTTTTTCATTAAACAAACAGGTTTTTTATTGGGAAAATAAAAACTAATCCGTGTGTGTCTGGGGTTTTTTTTGGTTTAAAATTTAAAAGATGAGAAAAAAAAAGAAAAGAAAACTTTTAAAAGTAATGGAAGGGGGAAAAAGGGAGTTATGGGGGGGGGGGGAGGGGGGGGGAGGGGAAAAGGGGGGGAGGGGAGGGAAGGAGAGGGGGGGGAGGGGGAGGGGATGAAGGGAGGGAGGAGGGGGGGATGGGAAAAAGAGAGGGAACGATAGGGAATTAGGGAGATAGAGCGAGAGCGAAAGTGAGTGAAAGAGAGATAAAGAGAGAGAGGGAGCATAGAAGCGGAGACAGATATAAATGGAGAGAGAGCGAGAGAGAGACAGACAGATAGATAGATATATAGAAAGATAGAGAGCAGACGAGCGGAGGTGGACAGAGAGAGCAGAGAAGCGAAGAGAGAGAGAGAGAGACTAAGAAAACCAGACTAAAAAAAAAGAAAGAAAGAAAGAAAAAAAGTATTCCAGAACAAAAGGGAGAGAAGGAAGGAGAAGAAATAGAAATGATAACATCACCATTACCAAACCGGCGAGACATCCTTCTATACCCTCCCCCGTCCGTCCTTACCCCTCCCTCCCCTAATCCTCTCCCTTCCTCCCCTCTTCTCCTTCCTTCTTCCTCTTCTCTCCTTCCCCCCTCCGCCCTCCCCTCCTCCTCCCTGCACAATCTTCTCCCATTCCTCCTTTCTCTTCTCTCCCTCTTCCTCCTTCTTTCTTCGGTGTCCCTCTCTCCCCACCTGTCCTCCTCCTCTTTCTCTTCCCGTCCTCCCCCTTCACATTCTTCTTTTTTGTTCCCCCCCCCCTTTCATTCACTTCCCCCCCCTCCTTCCTCTCCCTTTCCTTTTCCCCCTCCCCCTCCCCCCCCTTTCCCCTCCTACTCCTCCTTCTTCTCCTTTGACCCGTCTCCTCTCCTCCCTCTTCCCCCTTCCTTTCCCCCTTCCCCTCCCCCCCCTTCCTCCCCCCCCCCAGTCCTTTTTCTCTCTTCAACTTCCCCCCCTTTCCCCCCCTCCTCTTACTCCCCCCCCCCCCCCTCATCCTCCCCCTTCCCCCCTCTTCCTCCCTCTCCCTCCCCCCCCCCCCCCCTTCCGCCCTTCCCCCCTCCCCTCCTCCTCCTCCTTCCCTTTCCCCCCTTTCCCCCTCCCCCCCCCTTCCTCTCTCCTACCTCCCTCCCCCCTCCTCTCCCCCCCCCTCCCTCCCCCCTCTCCCCACTCCCTTTCCCCCCTCCCTCCCCCCCCCTCCCTCCTCCCCCCCTTCTTCTTCCTCCTTCCCTTTTTCCC
>NC_091579.1:7827495-7837495 GCF_042767895.1 Penaeus vannamei
CTTTTCTTATTTTCTTTTCCCTTGTCTTCCTTCTCATTCTCCTTCTTTTCTCTTTATTCTTTCTCTTTCCTTCTCATACCATCCCTGCACCTATCCTGTCTCCTTTTCTCTCTCTTTAACTTAAATTTCTTGTTCCATTATCATGCGTACTCTCTCCTTGTTCTTATTCCTTCTTTCTTTTCTTTTATCTACTCCTTTCCTCCTTCACATTCATTCTTCACCTTCCTTCCTCCTTTTCTTCCTTCTTCCCTTTCCCCTTCCCCTCCTCCCCCACATCTTCTTTCTCCTCTTCCCTCTTCTTTTCTCCCTCTCTCTCACTCTCCTTCCCTTTTCTCCTCCTACTCATCCTTATCCTCTTCCTCCTCTTTGTCACTCCTTCCTCCACATCTTTCTCCTCTTCCTCCTCTTCCTCCTCCCCCCACATCTTTCTCCTCTCCCTCCTCTTTCTCCTCTTCCTCCACATCTTTCTCCTCTTCCTCCTCTTTCTCCTCTTCCTACTCTTTCTCCTCCTCCTCCTCTTCTTCTTACTTTTCCCCTTCCTTCTTCCCCCACATCTTCCTCCTCTTTCTCCTCTTCCTCCGCCTCCTCTTCCTCTAAGATGCGCCAAAGGAAACACACGTCATCTTAAAAGAGGCTGTGAAACGGGCCTCTTCGTCTCACAAAATATGGTCGAGTAAATTCAACACAACCGATGTCTATCTATTATCTATTTTATCTTTTGTTGTTGGTGAAAGCGTGAAATATATCAATAAAGGTGAAATCGTGTTTGAATGCGGTGGGTGGGATGTGGTTGATGATGATGATGGTGGGGATTGTTATGGTGGCGGTGGGGATGAGTATGGTGATGATGGTGGTGGTTGTGGTGGTGGTGGTGGTGGTGGTGAGCTGAAGAGAAATTGGGGAATCGGTGTGGAAGCTTTCCTTTTTTTCGTGTACTCTGTCTGTCTGTCTCTGTCTTTCTGTCTGTCTCTGATACTTTCTATTAAGTAATACATGTTTAAGACATATCTCTCTCTCTCTCTCTCTCTGTATCTCTCTCTCTCTCTCTCTCTCTCTCTCTCTCTCTCTCTCTCTCTCTCTCTCTCTCTCTCTCTCTCTCTCTCTCTCTCTCTCTCCCCCTCCCTCCCTCTCTCTCTTTCTCTCCCTCTCTCTCTTTCCCTTTCCCTCTCGCAATTGGTTAGCACGAATAAAAGATAATTTTTTTTATTGATTTTACAGCTAGTTACCTTTAATCCATTATGGAAATTCCTAATTACAGTGTTGATGGAGGAGCTAAGGTGGCCATTGTGACGCGACGAGGGATAGAATATTTACCTTTGACTTCCTCTTTTGTGGAAAGTACGAAAAGGAAATTGGAAATTGATAAAAAAGTGAAAGTTTCAATGAATGGCGAATGGGAGAGAGGGGGAGGGGGTAAAGAGAGGAAGAAGAGGGGGGAGGGAGGGAGGGAAGTTGGAGGAAATGAGAAATAAAAAGATAGGGAGAGAGACCGAAGGACAGACAAACACAGACACAAAAGAAAAAGAAAAAAATAGCAACAAGAAACTGAAATATTATTTACAAAAAAAAAAAAAAAAGGGTTTTGGAGAAAAAAGAATAAGAACCACCAAAAGTCGAAAAAGAAAGGAGAGAGAGAGAGAGAGAGAGAGATAGAGAGAGAGAGAGAGAGAGAGAGAGAGAGAGAGAGAGAGAGAGAGAGAGAGAGAGAGAGAGAAAACGTGATACAAAGAAAAATATTTTTTTTTCTTCTCCTCTCTCCATCTCTTCCTTCGCTTCTTATTCATCTCCTTCACTTAACTGACATTACAAGTGCATTTTTTCCATTTTTTTCCTCTTTTTCTATTTCCATTTTTGTGGAAATTGTTAATAGCAGTAATAGTTTTATTTGCGATTTTATCATTTTAATTGCAACGTTAAGTTATGAATTATTTCCCCCTTTCTATTATTGTACCGGTACAATTATTATCGTTATTACTATTATTTTACTTTTTTCATACGACAATATCATGCATCACTAATATTATCATCATCGATGTTATTGTTATTATAACAATTATTGTCATAATTATTAATATCATTACCATTATTAACATTATTATCATTATTATTACTATTATTATTATTATTATTATTATTATTATTATTATTATTATTATCATTATTATTATAATTCTGATTATTATCATTACCATTATCATCATCATCATCATTATGATTATTATTATTATTATCATTATTATTATTTTTATTATCATTGTCATTACTATTATCATTAATATTGTTATTATTATTACCATTATTATTATCACTTTTATCATTTTTGTTATTGTATTGTTATCATTATTATTATTATCATTATTATAGTTATCTTTATCATAATCATTATTACTATTACTATCATGATATTCATTGTCATCATTGTTATCATTATTACAAATATACTTATTCCTATTATCATCATTATCCTTATCATCGTCATTATTATTACTATACCTTTATTTGTAGTAGTATAGTCATTATCATTATCATACTCATTGTATGTATGTAGTTGTAGTAGTATCATCATTATCATTATGGTAATGATGATAATAATTGCCATTGCTATTATTATCATTATTACTATTATTACTATCATTGTCATCGTTATTTCAGTATTACCATAGTTACACATTATCATTATCATTTTCATCATTATCATTATCATCATTGTTACTGATATTATGATCATTATCATTATCATTACTATCATCTTTATTATTATTGTCATTATCATCATTTATTATCATTATTTTTATCATTATCATCATCATCATCACTTTCATTTTTGTTACCGCTCTTATTATCATTGTCATTATCAGTACTATCATAAGTGTTATTGTCATATCAATTATCTCTATTATCATTATCATTATTATCAATAGCAGCATGGTCATTATCAATATAATCAGTATTATTATCATTACTAGTATCATGATTATTATCAACATTATCATTGTTATCATTATTTTATCGTTATTACTGTAATCATTTTTATTAATATCAGTATTAGTATTCGTTTCAGTATTAATATCACTTTTATCATTATTATCCTCAAGGACCAGATAAGCAAAGCAGTTACGATAAAACGAGAAATCTTAAGTCACTTTCAGGTGAATGAATTTGTACACACTACATGTGTTCGTCAGATTAAAATGGAATATCTAGTAGACAAGCAGGATGGACAATGCAGTCCCATTATATTTGAACTCTGTATGCATCCACTAGATTTAAGCAGAATATCCAAGCAGACAAACAAGATAGGCAAAGCAGTCCCATTATATTTGACCTCTATGCATCCACCAGATTTTAGCAGAATATCCAAGCAGAGAAACAAGATGGACAATGCATAGAGTCCCATTATACTTGAACTCTGTATTAATCCACCAAATTTAAGCAGAATATCCAAGCAGACAAACAAGACAAGCAACGCAGAGTCCCATTATATTTGAACTCTGTATTTATCCACCAGATTTAAGCAGATTATCCTAGCAGACAAACAAGATGGACAAAGCAGAGAGTCCGATTATATCTGAAGTAGAACAACAGGTAAGAAGACTGGTCACGTCAAGCAACATCATTTATACATCTGCACTTCAGATTTAGTAGGAGACAAGCGGGTTGAACAATTAGCAGTCCCATCCGATGTACAGGGGCTATTTACCCATCAGATTTAAGCAGATTTACTAGCAGATACGCAGGCTGGACAGTGTAGGTGGTGCATTCAGATTAAAAACAGAATATACACCTATGTAAATGGTGTAACGAGCAGTTAAGCAGAACGGGCGAGGTAAAGAGCCACTCCAAACTGAAACGGGCCTTCAATCCATCATATTTAAGAAGGGTTACTAGCAGCCAAGCAACCGGGCAAGTAAGTCCCATCAGATTGAAACAGCTCGTCAAACCATGGGACTTGAGTAGACACTAGCAGGTGAACTAGCAGACAAGAAGTCCCATCAGATTCCAGGGGAACATCAACCCAGAGGACTTGAGCAGACACACTAGCAGGCGAACTAGCAGCCAAGCAGTTCCATCGCTTCCAAAGAGCACACCAACCCACGGGACTTGAGCAGACACACTAGCAAACAAGAAGTCCCATTAGACTGAAACAAAACATTAATCCACAGGACTTGAGCAGACACGCTAGCTGGCGAACTAGCAGACAAGCAGTTCCATCAGATTGAAACAGCACACCAACCCACGGGACTTGAGCAGACACACTAGCAAACAAGAAGTCCCATTAGACTGAAACAAAACATTAATCCACAGGACTTGAGCAGGCTGCAGCCCCACAATGACTAGCTGGCAGACTACTAGCAGACAAGCAGTTCCATCAGATTGAAACAGCACACCAACCCACGGGACTTGAGCAGACACACTAGCAAACAAGAAGTCCCATTAGACTGAAACAAAACATTAATCCACAGGACTTGAGCAGACACGCTAGCTGGCGAACTAGCAGACAAGCAGTTCCATCAGATTGAAACAGCACGTCAAACCAAAAGACTTGAGCAGCCACACTAGCAGGTGAACTAGCAGACAAGCAGTCCCATCAGATTCAAAGGGCACAACAACCCAGAGGACTTGAGCAGACACACTAGCAGACAAGCAGTTCCATCAGATTCAAAGGGCACAGCAACCCAGAGGACTTGAGCAGACACACTAGCAGGCGAACTAGCAGACAAGCAGTCCCATCAGATTCAAAGAGCACACCAACCCACGGGACTTGAGCAGACACACTAGCAGGCGAACTAGCAGACAAGCAGTCCCATCAGATTCAAAGAGCACATCAACCCAGAGGACTTGAGCCGACACACTAGCAGGCGAACTAGCAGACAAGAAGTTCCATCGCATTCAAAGAACAACCCAGAGACTTGAGCAGACACACTAGCAGGCGAACTAGCAGCCAAGCAGTCCCATCAGATTGAAAGGGCACATCAACCCATGGGACTTGAGCAGACACACTAGCAGGCAAGAAGTCCCATTAGACTGAAACAAAACATTAATCCACAGGACTTGAGCAGACACGCTAGCTGGCGAACTAGCAGACAAGCAGTTCCATCAGATTGAAACAGCACATCAACCCAGAGGACTTGAGCCGACACACTAGCAGGCGAACTAGCAGACAAGCAGTTCCATCGGTTTCAAAGAGCACACCAACCCACGGGCCTTGAGCAGACACACTAGCAGCCAAGCAGTTCCATCGCATTCAAAGATCAACCCAGAGACTTGAGCAGACACACTACCAGGCGAACTAGCAGCCAAGCAGTTCCATCGCATTCAAAGAACAACCCAGAGACTTGAGCAGACACACTAGCAGGCGAACTAGCAGCCAAGCAGTTCCATCAGATTCAAAGAGCACATCAACCCAGAGACTTGAGCAGCTACCCTAGCAGGCGAACTAGCAGCCAAGCAGTTCCATCGCTTCCAAAGAGCACACCAACCTACGGGACCTGAGCAGGCGAGCAGGCTGGGCAAGGCGGGCAGTGCTCTCTCGTGCCCAGCGAGCATAACTCACCGGCCGAGCGGGACACGGTGGCGGGTTTCTTGCGCGCAAAGCTTTAATTACAGGTCGCGAGGCTTGTAAAATGTGCGAGGATTATTAATGAGAGATGTGGTAAGCATCTTCATAGCCTCCGGGGTTGGCGAGGAGGAGGAGGAGGAGGAGGAGGAGGAGGAGGGAGAGCTGGTGGTGGGTAGTAGGGGAAGGGGTTGCGTTTGGGGGAAGGTGGGGATTGGGAGGCGGTTGGGAGGGACTAAAGGGACGAGGGTGGGAGGGGGAGAGAGATTGAGGGATTCGAGGGGGAAGGGTGGGGAAAGATAGAGGACTAGGGAGTTGGTGGGGAGAAGGAGGGAGGTGGGGGGAAAGGAAGGGGAAGGAGGAGAAGGGACGGAGAGGGAAGAGCAAAGGAGGAGGAAGAAGATTACGATGGAGTAGAGGATGAAATACGAAGAAAAGGGAGGAGGAGCAACGAAGACCAACAAAAGGAGGTAGAAGACGTGAAGAACGATGAAGAATAAGTAAAAGGGAAGAAGAGGAGAAGGAGGAAGCGCGTAGGGTATAGGGGAGGAGGGGGAGGGGGTGTATATGTCCCAGCTACCCGAGGACGAAAATAAAACAATGCTGATATATGAAAAGCATGTCTTGGGGAAGGGGGTGCAAGGCAGGAGGGAAGGTGTGAAATGTGGGGGAGGGAATGCCAAAAGGAATTATGACTTTTGGGTGAACGTGGATAAGGGTTAAGGATGAAAGTGTGTAGAAGCTGTAAAATGAAAGAGAGAGAGAGAGAGAGGAGATAGAGTATATATATATATATATATATAGAGAGAGAGAGAGAGAGAGAGAGAGAGAGAGAGAGAGAGAGAGAGCAGAGAGAGAGAGAGAGAGGAGAGGGAGGAGAGAGAGAAAAAGAGTGAGAGGAGGGGGGGAGAGAAGAGAGAGGAAATAAATAAATAGAGTAGAGAAGGAAGGAAGAAATAACATCTCAAACAGAAAGAGACAGAGAGAGAGAACAAAATACAGAGAAAGAAGAGACAGAAGAAGGACACGAAAGATAGAGAAGAACAAAATACAGAGACCGAAAAACAGACAGACAGGCAGAAAGAGCAAAAAACACAGAGAAGAGAGACAGACAGAAAGAGAAAGAACAAAATACAAAGAAAGAGAGACAGAGAGAGACAGAAAGAGAGAGAGAACAAAATACACAGAAAGAGAGAGAGACAGACAGAGAGAGAAAGAAAACACAGAAAGAGAGAGAACAAAAGAGAAAAAAGAGAGAGACAGACAAACAGAGAGAGAGAAAACAAAATACAGAGAAAGAGAGAGAGAGAGAGACAGACAGACAGAGAGAGAAAGAAAACAGACAGAAACAGAGAAACAAAATAGAGAGAAAGAGAGAGAGACAGACAAACAAAAAGAGAAAGAGAACAAAATAGAGAGAAAGAGAGAGAGACAGAAATAGAGAGAGAACAAAATACCAGAGAAAGAGCAGAGACAGACAGACAGATCAGCAGAAAAAGAGCAAAAAAACACAGAAAGAGAGAAATCCAGACAGAAAGAGAGAGAACAAAGAGAAAGAGAGAAGAGACAGACAAACAGAAAGAGAGAAAACAAAAGAGAAAGAGAGAGAGACAGACAGACAGAGAGAGAAAGAAAATAGACAGAAAGAGAGAGAGAACAAAATAGAGAGAAAGAGAGAGAGAGAGACAGAGAGAGAGAGAAAGAAAACACAGAAAGAGAGAGAACAAAAGAGAAAAAGATAGAGACAGACAAACAGAAAGAGAGAGAACAAAAGAGAAAGAGAGAGAGAGAAAGAGAGACAGACAGACAGGCAGACATCCGTCTTCCAACTCACCACAATGGAAGAACTGCAAACGAAAAGCATTATGGGTAATAAATCAATAAGTCGTGATAACCTGAGTCGCAGTTTTCTCTCTGATGCTGTTAGTTATTGGCAGGTGAGGCCGTTGCAGGGCGGGCGTGGGGGCGGCCGTGGGCGCGATGGGCGGCAGTTCCGAGGGTGATTCTTCATTCTTCTTTTTTTTCGATTACTGTCTTGTTTTTTTTTTTGTTGTTGTTGTTGTTGTTGTTGTTTTTTAGTTTTAGTTTTTTTTCCATTTTGGGTTTCTTTTTCTTTCCCTTTTCTTATTTCTGTTTTTTTTATTGTTATTTTCTGGTTCCTTTTCTTTTTCCGATTTTTTTGTTTCTTCTTATTGTTGTTTTTGTTTATCTTCTTTCTCTTTTTCGATTTCCTGTTTCTTTTTTTTTTTTTTAGATTTTTCTGTTTCTTTTCTGTCTTTTTTGGTTTCTGTTTTTCTTTCCTTCTCTTTTTCAAACTTTCTTTTCTTTTTCTTACTATGAATGTGTTCTCTTTCTGTATTTCTTTCATTTTCTTTCTTTTTGTTTGATTTTCTTTACTACTTTTTTTTCTCTTTTTTGATTTTTTCGTTTCCCCCTTTTTTTTCTTATTTTCTACGTTTCCTTTCTTTTTTTCTTTTTGCGATTTTCTGTTTCTACTTTTGCGATTTTTTCTTCTACTGCTTTCGCTTTTGTCTTCTTTCTTTCCTTCTTTTTATTCTGTTTGTTGACATTTTTCTTTGCTTTCGATTTTTTTATTTCCTTTTTTTTTGTTATTGTTTATTCTTCCTCTTTCTTTTCTTATTATCATATTCTTCTTTTTCTTCTTTCTATTGTTTCTTTCATTTATATTTTTTTTCTTCTTGTAACTTTAGTTTTTCTTTTAGTCTACTCCGTCTTGTACTTGCTCTTAGTCTTCTTCTTCTTTTTCTTCCTCTTCTTTTTTTTTTCTTCTTCCTTTTCTTCTCCTTCTTTTCCTCCACCTTCTATACTTATTCTTCCTGCTCTACTTCCTTCTCTATTTTCCTTCTTTTCTATCTTCTTATCGTTGTTCTCCTTTGTTCTTCACCCTTCTTCTTCTTCTTCTTTCTATCTTTCTTTTTTTCCCTTCTTCTTTTTTGGCTTTCTTATCGTTGTTCTTCTATTTGTTTCTTCATCCTTCTTCTTCTTCCTCCTCTCCCCTCCACCTTCTATACTTACTCTTCCTGCTCTATGTCCTCCTTTTTTCCTTCTTCCTCTCTTCTTCTATCTTCTTATCGTTGTTCATTTTTGCTCATCATCCTTCTTTTTTCTCTTCTTAATCTCCTACTACTACTCCTCTTTTCCTTCTGCTCCTCCCTTCCTCTTTTCTCGTCACTCCTCATTTACCTCTCCTTCCTTTTCCTTCGTTTCTTCTTGTCCTTCTCTATCCTTCACCTTCTTTATCTTCATCTCCGTCTCCTTCATATTCTTCATCTTTCCCTTTTAGCCTCAAACTTGTATATTAATTAAATTTTCATTTTTGATTTTCTGTCGTTTATTTTTTAAATTATATTGTTTGAGTCTTTATTATGTTTATTTACTTTTTTATGAATTTTCTCTCTATTCATATCCCAAATTCGCGATCCATTTCTTATTTATTTGTTGGATATATTAATTGATATTAAATTATTCACCTTTGTGTTTCTTAATCTTTCCTTTGTCTTTGTTTTTCTCTGATTTATCTGTTGTCTCTTTTCACTTCTCTCCCCCTCTGCTTATATCAGTTTCTAATTTTCTGTTTGTTCACTTTTTATCTAAATTAACGTTCATCTAGATTCTCCTACCTTTATTTCATTTCACCATATCACTCCTTTTCTTCATTTCCCATTGTTTTGTCCTTTTTTTCTCCTTCCTCCCTCCCCCTCCATCTTCTACATCTCATCACAGACCCCTCTCTTCTCCTCCTCTTCCTCCTCCCTACTCCCCTTCCCCCTCCTCTTCCTATTTCTCTTTTCCCCTCTTCCCCCTCTCTTTCCTTCCTCCTCCTGCTCCTCCTCATCATCATCCTATTCCTCCTTCTCCTCCTCATCTTCTTCATCTTCCTCCTCTTCTTCCTCTTCCTCCTCCTCCTTCTCTTCCTCCTCCTCCTTCAGGACGTCCCTCTTGAGCAGCTCCTTCAGGTAGATCTTCCTCCTTGCTGATTTGCATAGCCAATCAGTCTGCGGCAGAACACCTACCTGTTAATGACATCTCGTAACTCATATTTCTAATTGGGAGACTGTAAGTGCCTATTTTTTGTCTTTTCTCCTGTCTCCATATTCCTCTTTCGCCTCCTCTTTGTGCCTGCTTGTCTCCCCGTCGATAGCTTTGTTGTTGTTTTTCTTTTTTTTTCTTTCTCGTTCTCTACTTTTCTTTTTCTGTTGTTCTTTCGTTCCTTCTCGCTATCTATCTATCTCTTTCTTTTTTTCTTTCTCTTTCTCTCTCTCTCTCTCTCATTCTCACTCTTTCTCTCTCTCTCTGTCTGTCTCTTTCTCTCTCTCTCTCTCTCGCTATCTCTATATCTATCTATCTATCTATCTATCTCTATCTCTCTCTCTCTCGCTCTCTCTCTCTTTCTCTCTCGCACTCTCTCTCTCTCTCTCTCTA
>NC_091579.1:7854952-7859952 GCF_042767895.1 Penaeus vannamei
CTCTCTCTCTCTCTCTCTCTCTCTCTCTCTCTCTCTCTCTCTCTCTCTCCCTCTCCCTCTCCCTCTCCCTCTTCCTCTCCCTCTCCCTCCCCCTCTCCCTCCTCCTCTCTCTCCCTCCCTCCCTCTCCCTCCCTCCCTCCCTCTCTCTCTCTCTCTCTCTCTCTCTCGCTATCTGTCTATCTATCTCCTTGTATCTCTCTCTTTTACACACACCTATACAGTACAGGCGCACCCACGAGCACACGCCCCATGCAAATCTGCCGCCATCTCCCCCTCATCTCCCCTCATCACTTAATCTTCCCACATAAAATACCTCCCTCTACCCTCCCTCTCTCCCCTCTCCCCTCCCCTCACCCTCCTCCTCACCCCTCATCTCACCCCCCACTCGCTTCCCTCTCCTCCCCTACCCGCTCACCCTCCCTCTCCCCCACCCCGCTCCCCCTTCCCCTCACCCTCTCACCCCAACCTCGACCCCCACCAGGTAGATCAGGTAGATAGAGGTGAGCAGTGAGGTAGAATCTCACTCCCCCCGGTCAGCTCTACCTTCTCCCCCCACTCCTCTTCTTCCTATCTATCTACTCCCTGGCTCCTTTTCTTCCCCATTTTTTTACCTTGCATCTCTTCCCCCCATTCTTCACTTCTCCACCTTTTTCCCTCTTTCATTATCTTTATTCCTCTTCCTCTATCCACTCTTCCTCTACGGTTATCTGTTCTCCTCCTCCTCCCCTATCTCCATTCCTGAATTCCTAATCCTCCCATATCCCCCTCCCCCCCCGTCGCCTTCCCATTTCTCTCTCCAACACTTACCTCTCCTTCCCTTCTACCTCTACTCCCTCTCACCCAATCCCCCTCCTTCGCTTCCTTCTCCCTCTCCCCCAATCCTCCCCCTTCTCCCTCTCCCCAATCCTCCTCTTTCTCTTCCTTCTCCCCCATTCACCCATTTTTCTCTCCCTTCTCCACCAATCCTCCCTCTTCTTTCCCTTCTCCCCCATCCAACCCCTCCTCCCCCCACCACCTCCCCCACACCCCCACCCCCCTCTCCACCCAGTGCCCACGGAGTCTCCCCACCTTGATCATTATCACGAAATCCCCGACAAATTGACACTGATTGTGCACTCATCCGGAACAGTTTGGGGGGTGGGGTGGGGGGAGGAAGGGGGGGAGGGGGGAAGGGGAGGCTGGGGGGGGAGAATGGAGGGTGGGGTTTGGGGCTGAGGGAGAGGGGAGTTTGGGAGGGGGAAGGGGAGTTGGGGAAGGGGGAGGGGAGGGAGGGAGGAGAGGGGAGAGTCTGAGGGTGTGGGGGGAGAGGAGGATGGGGGGGGAAGGATTCGCGTGCTAGATGGACCCTTTCCAGGTGTTCCCCCCTCCCCTGTAGCTGTATGGGTTGGGGGCTTTGGAGGGGGGGAGACTGGAGGGAAGGAGGGAGGAGGGAGGTGGAGAGGAAAGAAGGAGAGGAAAGGAAGGAGGGAAGATAAGGATGGAAAGGTCTGGACAGGAGGGGGGGTACGGGGAGGGAGGGAGGGAAAGGAGAGAGGTGTGGAGGGTAAGATATGAGAGTCAAGATACGGAGGGCGGAGGGAAAGAGTGAGGGAGGGAGGGAAGGAGGGGAGGACGTGGGGAAAATCCTGAAGGAAGGGGAGGTGGAGGGAATGACAAAAAGAAGGGGAGGGGGGCTTTAAATTTATCTATTATATTTTTTCTTCTTATTTTTTTATTATTTATTTATTTTTTTTTTGCATAAGGTGCGTTCGTTAATTATCTTATTTTTCCCCCTTTCTTTTTTATATCATTATCGTTTTTCAGTTGATTGAGTCTTCTTATTATCTTTTCCTTCCATCTCTCTCGGTATTTCGTTTATTTACTCCCCACATTTATTACTTGGTATTATTATGATTATTATCTTACTTTTTCCTTTGTTCTGTCATTAAGTTGTTATTAAAGCTCTTACATTTTTTCATGTTCGTATTTTTTCTGTTTTAGCAATTTTCATATTTCGAATATTTTTTTTTTTTTTTTTTTTTTTAAGTCTTCCTCTTTCTTGTTTTTTTTCTCTTCCTTTCTCTTTTGCTCTATTGTTTTTTTTTCTCTTGGTTCTTCCTTTCTCTTTTTTTTCTTTTTTCTCTTTCCTTTTTCTCTTTTGCTCTATTGTTTTTTCTCTTCCTTTCTCTTTTGGTTTTGTGTTCCTTTCTCTTTTTTTCCCTTCGTTTCTCTATTACTCTTGTTTTTTCTCTTCCTTTTTTTCTCTCTTGTTTTTTCTCACCCTTTCTCTTTTCCTCAGTATGATTCTTTTTCTGTTTAATTATGAATCTCCGTTACCCTCTCTCTATGCATCTATTGTTTGTCTGTCTCAATCTCTCTCTCTTTCTCTCCTTCTCTTTCTTTCCTCCTCCTTTTCCCTGTCATTCTCCTCATCTCCAACTACCTCCTTCATTCTATTATTTCTTCTCGTCTTCTGTTCCACTCTTCGTTCCTATTCTTCCATTGCTTCTCACTCTCTCCGTTCCTCCTCCTCCCTTATCCTGTTGTCTCTTATTCTCTTTTCTTCACTTCTTTTCTCTCCTCTCCGCTTTTCTTCTCTCTTCTCCTCTCCTCACCTCTCCTTTCTTCTCCTTCCCTCTCCTCTCCGCTTTTCCTCTCTCTTCTCTCCTCCTTTCCTCTCCCCTCATTTTCCCTCCTCTTCTCTCTTCTCCCTTCCCCTCCCCCTTTTTTTCCATCCCCTCCTCTCCCCTTCCCTCTCCTCCCTTTCCCTCCTCTTCTCTTGCCTCCTCTCTCTCCTCCCCTCCCATCCCCTCACTCTCCCTCCTCCCTCCTCCCCTCTGCCCCTCCCTTTCCCTCCCTCCCCTCCCCCCTCTCCCCCTCCCTTTCTCTCCCTCCCCTCTCCCCTCCTCTCTCCCTCTTTCCACTCACAAGACGAGACTTTCAACCTTAGACATCAAATAACGAAGCTAGTTAACGCCCCCCCCCACCCTCCCCCCCCCCCCTCCTCCTCCCCCCCCTCTCTCTCTCTCTTCCGCCTTCCTCCCTTTTTTCCCCACATTCTCCTCCTTCCTCCGTTTATCCTTTTCCTCATTATTTTTCCTCCTCCCTTGTTCTCTCTTTCTCTTCACATTTGTTCAATTTTATTTTCTATGGTTATGAAATAGAATGAAATGAGGAAAAAGAAGCGAATGTTGAGAAAGAAACAGCGAAAGAAGGAAAAAAGTAAGAAGAAGAAGAAAAGGAAGAAGAAGAAAGGGAAGAAGAAGAAGAGGAAGAACAAGAGGGAGAAGAAAATAGGAGAATGACGAAGAAAAGAAGGAAGAAGAAGGAGAAGAAGAAGAAAGAAAAAGAAAAAAAAGCAAAGAAAGAAGAAGAAGAAAAAGAAGAAGAGGGGAAAAGAAGGAGAGAGTGAGAAGAAGGAGGAGAAGCATAGAAAGGAAGAAACACAAAAAATATCAAGAAAGCAAGATTACAGGAAATGGAGAAGAAGAAAAAGTGCCAAAGAAGAAAGAAAAGGAGAGAGAAAGAAAAGAATATAAAAAAGTGCAGAAAACAAGAAAAAGAGAAAAAAAGTGAAAATAAACGAAAAACCTCGAACGCCCATAAATAAAAATAACAAAACCAAAACCAAAACAAACAACAAATAAAAAAACAAGAACAAAGGAATAGAAAAAAATATACAAAATTCTAATCGCCAACATATGTATCTCCTTCATCACTTCATCAAATATTCTTTCTTCACGTAATTACGAAAGTTGCGATAACGCCCTCACTGCCGGTCACCGTCGCGAACGCCATCTATTGGCAAATCGATTAAATACTTGTGTTAAGGGAGACGTGTGGACAAGAATATATAATGATAGATAAATAGATAAGGAACTGAACACATAAGTAGATGAGTAAATGAATACGTATATGTATATATATACATACATACATACATACATACATATATATATATATATATATATATATATATATATATATATATATATATATATATATATTTATATATATATATATATATATATATATATATATATATATATATATATATATATATATATCTATATATATATATATATATATATATATATATATATATATATATTATATATATATATTTACATTTGAATAAATATATATATATATATATATATATATATATATATATATATATATACATTTATATATAACATATATACATGTACATATGTATATATATATACATACATATATATATATATATATATGTATATATATATATATATATACATATACATATATGTACATATATACATATATACATGTACATATGTATGTACATATATATATATATATATATATATATATATATATATATATATATATATATATATATATATAATAATGAATAATGATAATAATAATAATAATAATAATAATAATAATAATAATAATAATAATAACAATAATGATAATGATAATAATAATGATGATAATAATATGAATACCAATGGTAATGATGATAATAACAACAATAGCAATACTGATGATAATAATAATAGTAATAAGAGTAATAATAATAATATGAATAATAATAATAATGACGATGATATTAGCAAAAACTAAGATACTACTAAAAATAACAATAAAAATAATACAAAGAACAATAATAATGAAAATAATAATGATGATAATGATAACAACAATGATGATGATAATAATGATAATGATGATAATGATTGTAATAGTAACAGTAATAATAAGGATAATACTATCAATAATAATAACAACAAAAGAAGTAGTGATAATAATAATAATAATAGTAATAGTAATAATGATAATAATGACAGTAATATTATTAATGATAATAATAATGATAATAGTAATTACATTAATTGTTATAGTAATAGTGATAATAACACCAACAATAATAATGGCATTGATAACAATAATAATGATAATGATAATACTAATAATGATAATAATGATATTAATAATAATAATAATAATAATAATAATAATAATAATAATAATAA
>NC_091579.1:7889952-7899952 GCF_042767895.1 Penaeus vannamei
GATAGAGAAACAGACAGAGACAGAGAGAAAGAGAGAGAGAAAGGGGGAGAGAGAGAGAGAGAGAGATAGAGATAGATAGATAGATAGAGAGAAAGAGGAGAGAGAGAGAGAGAGAGAGAGAGAGAGAGAGAGAGAGAGAGAGAGAGAGAGAGAGAGAGAGAGAGAGAGAGAGAGAGAGAGAGAGAGAGAGAAAGAAAAGAAAGAAAGAAGGAAAGAAAGCGAAAGATAGATAGAGAGAGAAAAGAAATAAAAAAAAAGAGAAAAAGAAAAGGAGTGAACGAGAAATAAAGAAAAAAAGAAAAACAACAACAAAGCTATCGACGGGGAGACAAGCAGGCACAAAGAGGAGGCGAAAGAGGAATATGGAGACAGGAGAAAAGACAAAAAATAGGCACTTACACTCTCCCAATTAGAAATATGAGTTACGAGATGTCATTAACAGGTAGGTGTTCTGCCGCAGACTGATTGGCTATGCAAATGAGCAAGGAGGAAGATCTACCTGAAGGAGCTACTCAAGAGGGACGTCCTGAAGGAGGAGGAGGAAGAGAAGAAGGAGGAGGAAGAGGAAGAAGAGGAGGAAGATGAAGAAGAAGAGGAGGAGAAGGAGGAATAGGATGATGAGGAGGAGGAACAGGAGGAGGAAGAATGGAGGGGAAGAGGGAAAGAGAAAAAGGAAGAGGAGGGGGAAGGGGAGGAAGAGTAAGGAAGAGGAGGAGAAGCAGGGTCGTATTGAGTTATAGAAGATGGAGGGGGAGGGAGGAAGGAGACAAAAGGACAAAACAATGGGAAATGAAGGAAAGGAGTGATATGATGAAATGAAATAAAGGTAGGAGAATCTAGATGAACGGTAATTTAGATAAAAAGTGTACAAACAGAAAATTAGAAACTGATATAAGCAGAGGGGGAGAGAAGTGAAAAGAGACAACAGATAAATCAGAGAAAAACAAAGACAAAGGAAAGATTAAGAAACACAAAGGTGAATAATTTAATATCAATTAATATATCCAACAAATAAATAAGAAATGGATCGCGAATTTGGGATATGAATAGAGAGAAAATTCATAAAAAAGTAAATAAACATAATAAAGACTCAAACAATATAATTTAAAAAATAAACGACAGAAAATCAAAAATGAAAATTTAATTAATATACAAGTTTAAGGCTAAAAGGGAAAAATGAAGAATATGAAGGAGACGAAGATGAAGATAAAGAAGGTGAAGGATAGAGAAGGACAAGAAGAAACGAAGGAAAAGGAATGAGGGGGAAGAGGAGGACGAGAAAGAGGAAGGGGAGGAGCAGAAGGAAAAGAGGAGTAGTAGTAGGAGATTAAGAAGAGAAAAAAGAAGGATGATGAGCAAAAATGACCAACGATAAGAAGACAGAAGAGAAGAAGGAAGAAAGGAGGACATAGAGCAGGAAGAGTAAGTATAGAAAGTGGAGGAGAGGAGGAAGAAGAAGTAGGATGAAGAACAAAGAAAAACAACGATAAGAAAGCCAAAAGAGAAGAAGGGAAAAAAGAAAGAGATAGAAAGAAGAAGAAGGATGAAGAACAAAGGAGAACAACGATAAGAAGATACAAAAGAAGGAAAATAGAGGAGGAAGTAGAGCAGGAAGAGTAAGTATAGAAGGTGGAGGAAAAGAAGGAGAAGAAAAGGAAGAAGAAGAAAAGAAGAGGAAGAAGAAAAAGAAGAGGAAGAAGAAAAAGAAGAAGAAGAAGATTAAGAGCAAGTACAAGAAGGAGTAGACTAAAAGAAAAACTAAAATTACAAGAAGAAAAATATATATAAATGAAAGAAACAATAGAAAGAAGAAAAAGAAGAATATGATAATAAGAAAAGAAAGAGGAAGAAAGCACATCAACAAAAAAAAGGAAATAAAAAAAATCGAAAAAAGAAAAAAGAACAGAATAAAAGAAAGAAAGAAAGAGAGAAGCGAAACAGTAGAAGAAAAAATCGCAAAAGTAGAAACAGAAAATCGCAAAAGAAAAAAAGAAAAAGAAAATAAGAAAAAAAGGGAAACGAAAAATCAAAAAGAGAAAAAAGAAAAAGAAAATCAAACAAAAAGAAAGAAATGAATAAATACAGAAAGAAACACATTCATAGTAACAAAAAGAAAAGAAAAGCGAAAAAAGGAAGAAAACAGAAACCAAAAAAGACAGAAAAGAAACAGAAAATCTAAAAAAAAAAAAGAAACAGGGAAATCGAAAAAAGAAAGATAAACAACAACAAAAAGAAGGAAACAGCCAAAAAAATCGGAAAAAGAAAAGGAACCAGAAAATAACAATAAAAAAAACAGAAATAAGAAAAGGGAAAGAAAAAGAAACACAAAACGGAAAAAAAGAAAAAATGTAAAAAAAAAAAAAAAAAAAAATCGAAAAAACTAAAACTAAAAAAAAAGAATCGAAAAAAACTAAAACAAAAAAATCGAAAAAACTAAAAAAAAAAAAAAAAAAAAAAAAAAAAAAAGTACTCGAAAAAAGAAGAATGAAGAATCACCCTCGGAACTGCCGCCCATCGCGCCCACGGCCGCCCCCACGCCCGCCCTGCAACGGCCTCACCTGCCAATAACTAACAGCATTAGAGAGAAAACTGCGACTCAGGTTATCACGACTTATTGATTTATTACCCATAATGCTTTTCGTTTGCAGTTCTTCCATTGTGGTGAGTTGGAAGACGGATGTCTGCCTGTCTGTCTGTCTCTCTCTCTTTCTCTGTATTTTGTTTTCTCTCTTTCTGTTTGTCTGTCTTCTCCTCTTTCTCTTTCTCTCTATTTTGTTCTCTCTCTTTCTCTCTGTCTCTCTCTCTTTCTCTCTGTTTTGTTCTCTCTCTCTTTTTGTTTGTCTGTCTTCTCTTTCTCTCTATTTTGTTCTCTTTCTCTTTCTGTCTGTTTTCTTTCTCTCTCTCTGTGTCTGTCTCTCTCTCTTTCTCTTTTGTTCTCTCTCTTTCTGTTTGTCTCTCTCTCTTTTCTCTTTGTTCTTCTCTTCTGTCTGGATGTCTCTTCTGCGTTTTTGCCTTTTTTTCTGTCTGTCTGTCTGTCTTTCTCTGTATTTTGTTCTCTCTCTCTATTTCTCTGTCTGTCTCTCTTCTCTGTATTTTGTTCTCTCTTCTGTCTGTCTGTCTCTCTTTTCTATATTTTGTTCTCTCTCTCTCTCTCTCTCTCTCTCTCTCTTTCACCATTTACAGCTTCTAAGTACAATTTAATCCCTTAAACCCCCTTATCCACGTTCACCCAAAGTCATAATTCCTTTTGGCATCCCCTCCCCCTCCCCCCACATTTCACACCTTCCCTCCTGCCTTGCACCCCCCCCCAAGACATGCCATATCAGCATTGTTTTATTTTCTGTCCCGGCAGCTGGGGCATATACACCCCCTCCCCTCCTCCCCTATACCCTACTCGCTTCCTCCTTCTCCTCTTCTCTTCCTTTTACTTATTCTTCATCGTCCTTCACGTCTTCCACTCCTCCTTTTGTTGGTCTTCGTTTCCCCTCCCTCCCTTTTCTCGTATTTCCTCATCCTCTCTCCATCGCAAACCCCTCCTCCTTTCTTTTGCTCTTCCTCTCCGCCCCTTCTCCTCCTTCCCTTCCTTTCCCCCCCTCCCCTCCTCTCTCCCCCCACCAACCCCAGTCCCCATTTTTTCCCAGACCTTCCCTCATCCCTCAATACTTTCCCTCCCCACCCCCTGTCCCTAGTCCTTCCCAACCTGCCCCTAATCCCCACCCCTCCCCCAAACCCAACCCCCTTCTCCCCCTACCAACACCACCACCACCACCTCCTCCTCCTCCTCCTCCTCCTCCTCGCCCCTCCTCCTCCTCCTCCTCCTCGCCCCTCCCCCTCCTCCTCCTTGCCAACCCCTGAGGCTATGAAGATGCTTACCACATCTCTCATTAATAATCCTCGCACATTTTACAAGCCTCGCGACCTGTAATTAAAGCTTTGCGCGCAAGAAACCCGCCACCGTGTCCCGCTCGGCCGGTGAGTTATGCTCGCTGGGCACGAGAGAGCACTGCCCGCCTTGCCCAGCCTGCTTCTCTGCTCAGGTCCCGTGGGTTGGTGTGCTCTTTGAAAGCGATGGAACTGCTTGTCTGCTCAAGTCCCGTGGGTTGGTGTGCTCTTTGAAACCGATGGAACTGCTTGTCTGCTAGTTCGCCTGCTAGCGTGTCTGCTCAAGTCCTGTGGATTAATGTTTTGTTTCAGTCTAATGGGACTTCTTGCCTGCTAGTGTGTCTGCTCAAGTCCCATGGGTTGATGTTCCCCTTGAATCTGATGGGACTGCTTGTCTGCTAGTTCACCTGCTAGTGTGTCTACTCAAGTTCCATGGTTTGATGTGCTGTTTCAATCTGATGGGACTTACTTGCCCGGTTGCTTGGCTGCTAGTAACCCTTCTTAAATATGATGAATTGAAGGCCCGTTTTAGTTTGGAGTGGCTCTTTACCTCGCCTGTTCTGCTTAACTGCTCGTTACACTATTTACATAGGTGTATATTCTGTTTTTAATCTGAATGCACCACCTACACTGTCCAGCCTGCGTATCTGCTAGTAAATCTGCTTAAATCTGATGGGTAAATAGCCCCTGTACATCGGATGGGACTACTAATTGTCCAACCCACTTGCCTCCTACTAAATCTGAAGTGCAGATGTATAGATGATACTGCTTGCCGTGGCCAGTCTGCTTACCTGTTGTTCTGCTTCAGATATAATCGGACTCTCTGCTTTGTCCATCTTGTTTCTCTGCTAGGATATTCTGCTAAAATCTGGTTGATGCATGCTAGGTTCAAATATAATGGGACTCTGCTTAGTCTATCTTGTTTGTCTGCTTGGATATTCTGCTTAAATCTGGTGGATGCATACAGAATTCAGATATAATGGGACTCTGCTTTGCCCATCCTGCTTGTCTGCTTGGATATTTTGGTGGATGGATACTAGGTTCAAATATAATGGGACTGTATTGACCATCCTGCTTGTCTGCTAGATATTCCGTTTTAATCTGCCGAACACATGTAGTGTGTATAAATACTTAATAACTATGATAATGGTGATAATTATTATTATACTTGTAATAATGATAACAATGAATATCATGATAGCAAAAATAAGAATGATTATGATAATAATAACTATAATGATGATAATGATAATGATGATTTTAATGATAATAGTAATAATAATAACAATAATGATAAAAATGATAATAATAATAATAATGATAATAACAAATAATTATAATAATAATGATAATAATATAAAATAATAACAATAACAATAATTATAATGATAATGATGATGATAATAATGATAATAATGATAATAATAATAATAATAATGATGATAATAATAATGATAATAATAACAATAATAATAGTAATAATGATAATAATAATAATAATGATAATAACAATAATAATAGCAATAATGATAATAAAGACGATAATAATAATAATGATAATAATGTTAATAATAATGGTCATAATAATGATGATAATAATAATAATAATAATAATAATGATAATAATAACAATAATGATAATAATAATAATAATAATATATTATAATAATAATGATGATGATAATAATAATAATAGTAAAAGAAAAAAATAATGATGATAATAATGTTAATGATAATAATAATAATAGTTATGACAATAATTATTATGATAACAATAACATCGATAGTGATTATATTAGTGATGCATGATATTGTCGTATGAAAAAAGTAAAATAATGATAATAACGATAATAATTGCACTAATAATAGAAAGGAGGAAATTATTAATAACTTAACGTTGCAATTAAAATGATAAAATCGCAAATAAAACCATTGCTGGTATTAACAATATCCACAAAAATGGAAATGGAAAAAGAGGAAAAAATGGGAAAAATGCATTTGTAATGTCAGTTAAGAGAAGGAAAGGAATAAGAAGCGAAGGAAGAGATGAAGAAGAGAGAAGAGAAGAAGAAAATAAAAATTTTCTTTGTATCATTTTTTCTTTTCTCTTTCTTTCTTTTTCGACTTTTGGTGGTTCTTATCTTTTTCTACAAAAACGATTTCTTTTTTCGTTTGTAAATAATTTTTCAGTTTCTTGTTGCTATTTTTTTTTCTTTTGTGTCTGTGTTTGTCTGTCCTTCAGTCTCTCTCCCTATCTTTCATTTCTCATTTCCTCCCATTCTCTCTTCTCTCCCCTTTCTCTCTCTCCTTCCATCGTCCATCTACCTCCAGCTCCCTGCATTTCCCCTCTCCCTATCTTCCTCCAACATCCCTCCCTTCCTCCCCCCCCTCTTCTTCCTCTCTTTACCCCCCCTCTCCCATTCACCATTCACTGAAACTTTTTTTTTTATCAATTTCTAATTTCCTTTTCGTACTTTCCACAAAAGAGGAAGTCAAAGGTATGGAAAGAGAGAGAGAGAGAGAGAGAGAGAGAGTGGGGGGAGAGGGAGAGAGTGAGAGAGAGAGAGGAGAGAGGGAGAGGGAGAGGGAGAGGGAGAGAGGGAGAGGGAGAGGGAGAGAGAGAGAGAGAGAGAGAGAGAGAGAGAGAGAGAGAGAGAGAGAGAGAGAGAGAGAGAGAGAGAGAGAGAGAGAGAGAGAGAGAGAGACAGAGAGACAGACAGACAGACAGACAGACAGAAAGACAGAGACAGACAGACAGAGTACACGAAAAAAAGGAAATCTTCCACACCGATTCCCCAATTTCTCTTCAGCTCACCACCACCACCACAACCACCACCACCACAACCACCATAACCACCACCATCATCACCATAATCCCCACCGCCACCATAACAATCCCCACCATCATCATCATCATCATCAACCACATCCCACCCACCGCATTCAAACACAATAGATAAAATAGATAATAGATAGACATCAGTTGTGTTGAATTTACTCGACCATATTTTGTGAAATGAAGCGGCCCGTTTCACAGCCTCTGTTAAGATGACGTGTGTTTCCTTTGACGCATCTTAGAGGAAGAGGAGAAGGAGGAGAAAGAGGAGGAGGAGGAGAAAGTGGAGGAAGAAGAGAAAGAGGAGGAAGAGGAGAAAGAGGAGAAAGATGTGAAGGAAGAGGAGAAAGATGTGGATAAAGAGGAAAAAGAGGAGGAAGAGGAGAAAGATGTGGAGGAAGAGGAGGAAGAAGAGAAAGAAGAGGAAGAGGAGGCGGAGGAGAGAAGAGGAGGAGGAGGGAGAAAGAGTAGGAAGAGGAGAAAAGAGGAGGGAGAGGAGAAAGATGTGGGGGGAGGAGGAAGAGGAGGAAGAGGAGAAAGAGAAGGAGGAGGAGGAAAAAGGGAGGAAGAGGGGGAAAAAAAGAGAGGAAGAAGAGAAAGAAGATGGAAGAGGAGGAAGAGTTGGTGAAAGAGAAGGAAGAAGAGAAAGAGGAGGAGGAAGTGGAGAAATTAGGAGGAAGAGGTAGGAAGGTGAGTAGGAGGAGAAAAAGGAGGAAGACGTGAGAGAGAGGAGGAAGATAGAAAGATGTGGGGGGAGGAGGGAAGGGGAAAGGGAAGAGGAGTAGGAGGAGGAGGAGGAAGTAAGGAAGGAAGAATGAATGATGGAGGAGGAGGATTAAAGAAAAGAAAGAAGGAATAAGGAGAGAGTACGCGATAATGGAAAAAGAATTTTAGAAAGAGATGGTAAAGGAGACAGGATAGGCAGGGATGGTGTGAGAGGATAAAGAGAAGGAATAAAGAGAAAAGAAGGAGAAGGAGAATGAGGAGAAAGGAAGAGAAAAGAAGAAAAGAGAGGAAGATGGAGAGAGTTACAGAAAAGAAAGTAAAAAAGAAAAGAAGAAATAAAAAAAGAAGTCGGAACAGGTCATGAAGAAAAAGAGGAATAACAACAATAAAAAATACGAAGGGAACAGAAAGAGGAGAAGCAGAGGAAGTGAGAATAAGAAGAAAACAAAACAAAGGAGACAATAAAAAGCGATAAAGGAAATTGAATTAACAAGTACAAGGGAAAAAAGACGGGAGTGGGGAACGCAAGAAAGAGAAAGAAGAGATGCAGACGAATGAATGGAATTAGGAACATAAATGGCAAGAATCAAATTACATAAGAAAGAGAGAAAGGGAGAAAGAGGAGGGTGGGGGGATGGGGATGGGGGAAGTGGGAGATGGGGAGAGATCGGGAGAGGGAAAGAGAGAGTAAGAGAGGGAGAGAGAGACAGAGAGAGACAGACAGAGAGAGGGGGGGGGGCAGAGACACACAGAGGGGGGGGGGAGATGAAAGAGAGAGAGAGAGAGAGAGAGAGAGAGAGAGAGAGAGAGAGAGAGAGAGAGAGAGAGAGAGAGAGAGAGAGAGAGGGAGGGAGGGAGAGAGAGAGAGAGAGAGAGAGAGAGAGAGAGAGAGAGAGAGAGAGAGAGAGAGAGAGAGAGAGAGAGAGAGAGGAGAGAGAGAGAGAGAGAGAGAGAGGGGCGTGAGAGAGAGAGAGAGAGAGTGGGGGGAGATGGGGGGAGAGAGAGAGAGGGGGAGGGAGAGGGGGAGATGGGGGGAGAGAGAGAGAGAGAGAGACAGAGACAGAGAGAGAGAGAGAGAGAGAGAGAGAGAGAGAGAGAGAGAGAGAGAGAGAGAGAGAGAAAGTACAGACAAGGAGAGGGAGAGGGAGAAAAAGAGAGAGACAGACAGAGAGACAGAGAGCAAAGAGAGAGAGAGAAAGCAATAGAAGAAAGAGAAACAGATCTAAAAATAGAAAGACACATAGACAGACAAAGAGAGAGTGAGAGAAAGGTTAACAAACGGAGAGATAGATGCATAGATAGATGGATATAGAATGATCCTGATTAAAACAGATGTTGTGGAAGGGAGGGGGAGTGGGGGGTAAGAGGTGAAGAAGAAGAGGGGGCGAGAAGGGGGAACAGGAGGTGTGGGGATATGGGGGCGTGCGTGATGCTTGGTCAACCCACAGGTGCTGTCCAGAAAGGCTCAAGTTAGTTAGAGGAAAATCGGAAGTTAGTGAATGCGTTCGGTTTTTTTTGACCACTTAAATAGGAGAGATGGGTGGGGTGGGAGAAACGAAGAGAGAGAGAGGGAGAGAGAGAGAGAGAGAGAGAGAGAGAGAGAGAGAGAGAGAGAGAGAGAGAGAGAGAGAGAGAGAGAGAGAGAGAGAGAGAGAGAGAGAGAGATTGAGAGAGAGGGGGGGAGGGGGAGATGGGGCGATGAAGAGAGGGAGATAGATAGATAGATAGATAGAGAGAGAGAGAGAGAGAGAGAGAGAGAGAGAGAGAGAGAGAGAGAGAGAGAGAGAGAGAGAGAGAGAGAGAGAGAGAGAGAAAGAGAGAGAGAAAGAGAGAGAGAGAGAGAGAGAGAGAGAGAGAGAGAGAGAGAGAGAGAGAGAGAGAGAGAGAGAGAGAGAGAGAGAGAGAGGGAGGGAGGGAAGGGGGAGGAGGGGAGAAGCGAAGTGATAGATAGATAGAATAGATAGATAGATAGATAGAGAGAGAGGGGGGAGGGAGAGATAGATAGATAGATAGAGAGAGAGAGAGAGAGAGAGTATAAGGTACAATGATAAAGAAACTAGACAGGAGGGAGGAAAGAAAGCTGAGGGAGGTAAATAGATATACAGATAAATATGGATAAAGCAGTATATTTCTAGATAGTAAATGGTTCTAAAGACAGAATTCTAGAGAATGAAATGGAGAGAAAGAAAACAAACGAATAAAGATAAAAGTAAAAAGAACAAGGAGAACGCCAACCACGTTCTGCAATTAATGACAATATAAATCCTTCCTCCCTCCCCCCTCGCCCCCTCGCCCCCTCCTCCCTTCCCCCCCTCAGTCCCCAACAACCCTTATCTCCCATCTCAAAATCACCTCTTTATCCTGTGATTAATTTTATTTTATTCCCACCCAAACCCTCCTTCTCCTGCTTCTTTTTGTATCTCTCTTCCTCTTCCCTGTCTTCTTCCTACCCTCCCTCCCTCCCTCCCTCCTCCCTCCTCCCTCTTTCTTCCCCCTCATCCCCTCCCCTCCTCCTTCCTTCTCCTCCCTCCTCCTCCTCCCTCCTCCTCCTTCTCC
>NC_091579.1:7990681-7993181 GCF_042767895.1 Penaeus vannamei
CACCCTCTCCTCAGTCCCTCACCTCTCCTCTCTCCCCTCACCCTCTCCTCATTCCTCTCCTCTCTCTTCAGTCCCCTCAACATCTCCTCTCTCCTCAGTCCCTTCTCCTCTCTCCTCTCACCCTCTCCTCAGTCCTCTTATCCTCTCCTCTCTCCTCTCACCCTCTCCTCAGTCCTCTTATCCTCTCCTCTCTCCTCTCACCCTCTCCCCAGTCCTCTTATCCTCTCCTCTCTCCTCTCACCCTCTCCCTCAGTTCCCTCACCCTCTCTTCAGCCCCCTTACCCTCTCCTCTCTTTTCTCTCCCCTCACCCTCTCCTCTCGCCCCTCTCCTTAGTCCTCTCGCCCTCTCCTCTCTCCTCAGTCCCCTCACCCTCTCTCCTCTCTCCCCTCACCCTCTCCTCTCTCCCCTCACCCTCTCCACTCTCCCCTCACCCTCTCCTCTCTCCCCTCACCCTCTCCTCTCTCCCCTCACCCTCTTCCTCAGTCCCCTCACCCTGTCCTTTCTCCCTCACCCTCTCCCTTCCCCCCTCACCCTCTCCCTTCTCCCCTCACCCTCTCCTTTCTCCCCTCACCCTCTTCCTCTCTCCCCTCACCCTCTCCTCTCTCCCCATTCCCCTCACCCTTTCCTCTCCTCTCTCCCCTCTCCCTCTCCTCTCTCCCCTCACCCTCTCCTCTCTCCCCTCACCCTCTCCTCTCTCCCCTCACCCTCTCCTCTCTCCCTCACCCTCACCCTCTCCTCTCTCCCCTCTCCCCTCACCCTCTCCTCTCTCCTCTCTCCCTCACCCTCTCCTCTCTCCCCTCACCCTCTCTTCTCTCCCCTCACCCTCTCCTCTCTCCCCTCACCCTTTCCTTCAGTCTCCCTCACCCCTCTCCTCTCTCCTCTCACCCTCTACTCTCCTCTCTCCCCTCACCCTCTCCTCTCTCCCCTCACCCTCTCCTCTCTCCCCTCACCCTCTCCTCTCTCCCTCTCCCTCTCCTCTCTCCCCTCATCCTCTCCTCTCTCCTCATCCTCTCCCTCTCCCCTCACTCTATCCTCTCCCTCACCCTCCCCTCTCCCCCTCACCCTCTCTCCTCTCTCCCCTCCCCTCACCCTCTCCTCTCTCTCCCCTCACCCTCTCCTCTCCTCCCTCACCCTCTCTTCTCTCCCTCACCCTCTCCTCTCTCCCCTCACCCTCTCCTCTCTCCCCTCACCCTCTCCTCTCTCCCCCTCACCCTCTCCACTCTCCCCTCACCCTCTCCTCTCTCCCCTCACCCTCTCCTCTCTCCCCTCACCCTCTCCTCAGTCCCCTCACCCTGTCCTCTCTCCTCTCTCCCCTCACCCTCTCCTCTCTCCCTCACCCTCTCCTTTCTCCCCTCACCCTCTCCTCTCTCCCCTCACCCTCTCCTCTCTCCCCTCACCCTCTCTTCAGTCCCCTCACCCTCTCCTCTCTCCCTCTCCCCTTTCCCTCTCTCTCTCCCCCTCACCCTCTCCCTCTCCTCTCTCCCTCTCCTCTCTCCCCTCACCCTCTCCTCTCTCCCCTCACCCTCTCCTCTCTCCCCTCTCCCCTCACCCTCTCCTCTCTCCCCTCACCCTCTCCTCTCTCCCCTCACCCTCTCTTCTCTCCCCTCACCCTCTCCTTAGTCCTCTCTGCCCTCTCCTCTCTCTCTCTCACCCTCTCCTCAGTCCCCTCACCCTCTCCTCGCTCCCCTCTCCTCTCCTCTCTCCCCTCACCCCTTTCCTCTCAGTCCCCTCACCCTCTCCTCTCTCCTCTCACCCTCTCCTCTCCTCTCTCCCCTCACCCTCTCCTCTCTCCCCTCTCCTCTCTCCCCTCAGCCTCTCCTCGCTCCCCTCAGCCTCTCTCTCCCTCAGCCTCTCCTCTCCTCCCCTCACCCTCTCCTCTCTCCCCTCACCCTCTCCTCTCTCCCCTCTCACTCTCCTCTCTCCCCTCGCCCTCTCCTCTCTCCCCTCATCTCTCCTCTCTCCCTCACCCTCTCCTCTCTCCCCTCACCCTCTCCTCTCTCCCCTCATCCTCTCCTCTCTCCCCTCACCCTCTCCTCTCTCCCCTCACCCTCTTCTCTCTCCCCTCACCCTCTCCTCTCTCCCCTCACCCTCTCCTCTCTCCCCTCACCCTCTCCTCTCTCCCCTCACCCTCTTCCTCTCTCCCCTCACCCCCCTCTCCTCTCTCCCCTCACCCTCTCCTCTCTCTCCCCTCACCCTCTCCTCTCTCCCCTCACCCTCTCCTCTCTCCCCTCACCCTCTCTCCTCTCTCCCCTCACCCCCCTCTCCTCTCTCCCCTCACCCTCTCCTCTCTCTCCCCTCACCCTCTCCTCTCTCCCCTCATCCTCTCTCTCTCTCCCCTCACCCTCCTCCTCTCTCCCCTCACCCTCTCCTCTCTCCCTCACCCTCTCCACAGTCCCTTCACCCTCTCCTCTTCCCCTCTCCCCTCACCCTCTCCTCTCTCCCCTCGCCCTCTCCCCTCTCCCCTCACCCTCTCCTCCCTCCCCTCACCCTCTCCTCTCT
>NC_091579.1:8028181-8030681 GCF_042767895.1 Penaeus vannamei
TCATCATTATTATCATTATTGTTATTATCATTCTAAATATTGTTATTGTTAATATTATCATTATTATTATTATTATTATTATTATTATTATTATTATTATTGTTATCCTTATTATTATTGTTGTTGTTTTTATTATAATCATTATCATTATTATGACTATTATTATGATTATCATTATGATTATTATCAAAATTATTGTTATCATCATCATCATCTTCCTCATTGTCATTACTACCATCGTTATCAACTTTATTATTGAAAGAAGGATTATCATTTTTATTACTATCATCATTGTTATTACTGTTTTTATTGAAATCATCATAATTATATTTGTTATCACTATTATCATCATCATTGTTATCATTATTATCATCATTATAATTATCATCATTGATATCATTATTATAATTATTATTATCATTATCATATTTATCATCATCAATATTGTTATTATTATTATCATTATCCTCGTCATTATTATAATCATTGTTGTCTGTTTTCATCATCTACATCATTACTTTTCTTTTTCTCCCTCACCTCCTCCTTCTCCCCTCTTTATTGTGTTCTCTTTCTCATCCTCTTTCTCTCTCTCATTCTCCTCCTTTTTCATCACGTTTCTTCTCCTCCTTTCCCACCTTCTCCTTCCTTATTGTTTTCGTCTTTCCATCTTCTCTCCCACCTCCACCTTCGTTAATTCTCCTTTATTTTTTATTCTCTTTTCGCCCCCTCCCCCCCCCCATTCTCCTCCTCCCCTCCCTTTTGCATCCCTTTCTTCTCCTCCCTTCGTCTTCTTCCTTCTTCCTACTTCCTTCCTTGGCCTTCCCTTATTGTTTCTTCTCTCCTCCTCTCCCTTTCTTTCTCCCTCTCTCTCTTTCTTTCTCCCCCTCTCCCTTTCTTTCTCCCTCTCTCCCTTTCTTTCTCCCTCTCTCCCTTTCTTTCTCCCTCTCTCCCCCCATATCCTCTCCTATGGGTACTCTATCCTCAACCTCTCTCTCTCTCGCCCCCCCTCTACTCCCTCCCACTCCTTCCCCCCACTTACACTCACTCTCCCTCTCTCTCTCTCCCTCCCCATCAACCTCCACCCAATTCTACCTTTCTGTCTCCCCCTCTCCCCTGCTTCCCCTATCCTCCCTTTTTTCCTCTCCCCTCATCCTCTCCATCTCTCCTCACTTATCCCTTATTCTCATTCGCTTGCCATCTCCTTAATCCCTTCACTCCTCCCAGCCACACACCCCCTGCCCTTCACCCTTTCCCCTGGTTCCCCTACCACCCTCCACCCCATCTGTCTCTTCTCCCCTCTCCCCTTCGCCCTCCCTTCTCCCTACTTTCCATTTCCCACCTCCCCCTACTACCCCCATCCCCACCCCTACCCCCTCCTCACCCTACTCCTCTATCCCCCCCAACCCCCACCCTCTCCCTACTTCCTCCCCCCCCTCCCCATCCCCACCCTTCCCCCACCACCCGATTCTACCCCCTCATCCCCCTCCCTCTTCCACCCCCCCCTCCCACCCCCTCCCCCAACTTGACTTCCAATCTTTTGATCCAAGCCCTTTCCTCCCTCCTCCCTCCCTCCTCCCTCCCCTCCTTCCCCCTCCCCCCCCTTCCCCCCACCCCCTCCCAAGACGGCAACAGATCTTGAAGGATTTCTGAGACATTTCTCAAGGATAAAACGTCCCTCATTAATCCCAGGGGAGTCAAAGGCGCTCATGTCGGGGCCCGCAATTATCAATGATAATAAGTTGTATTATTCCTTAAGCATCGACTATCGAGGGGGGGGCGGGGGAATGGGGGGGAGGGGAGGTGGGGGAGGGGGGAGAGTGGGGGAGGAGGATGCATGGAGAGTATGGAGGAGGGAGGGAGGGAGGGAGGAGGGAAAAGGGGAGAAGGGAGGAGGAGAGGGAAAAAGGGGAGGAGGGAGGGAGGGTACAGGGGGAAGGAGGGAAGGAGAGAGTAAGGGAGGGAGGGAGGAAGGTGGAGAGTAAGGAGGGAGGGGAGGAGAGGTGCTAGCAACAGCAAATTCGGATTTATGTGCTAATGACTGTCCCGGCACTATTTCCCTCCCCCCTCCCCCCTTCCCCCTCCTCTTCCTCCTCCTCTCACCTTTCTAATTCTTTCTTTATCCTTCACCTCCTACGTCACCTTTCTCTCCTCTTCTTCCTCCTCCCCCCCTCCGCCTCGTCTTTCCCATTATTCTTCTACAACACCTTCTCCCTCTCCTCCTCTCTCTCACCCTTCTTCTTTTTATCTTCTTTCCCTCCTTTGTTTCCTTCACTTCTTCCCCCTCTCTTCCTCCTCTTCTCCCTCCTGTAGAGAGAAAGAGAGAGAAAGAGAGGGAGAGAGAGAAAGAAAAGAAAGAGAGAGAGAGAGAGAGAGAGAGAGAGAGAGAGAGAGAGAGAGAGAGAGAGAGAGAGAGAGTGAGAGAGAGAGATAGAGAGTGAGAGAGAGAGAGAGAGAGAGAGAGAGAGAGAGAGAGAGAGAGAGAGAGAGAGAGAGAGAGAGA
>NC_091579.1:8047674-8057674 GCF_042767895.1 Penaeus vannamei
TATATATATATATATATATATATATATATATATATATATATATATATATATATATGTGTGTGTGTGTGTGTGTGTGTGTGTGTGTGTGTGTGTGTGTGTGTGTGTGTGTATATATATATATATATATATATATATATATATATATATATATATATATATATATATATATATATAAGATATATATAAGATATACGAGTATATGATATATCGGTGGATAGATAGACAGATAGACAAATAGATTGATATAGATATATACAAGCACTGAGAAATTTTTAATTCATTTTCTGTTTTCAGCACAGAAAATTCTACATACATTTTCACTGAACACAAATAACTTTAGCTTACAGGCGATAAAACTTCCAAGAGAAAGAACAATTAAAGAAAATTTAAAGAAAAATTATGCAATTAAAGAAAAATTAAAGAAAAATAATACAATTAAAGAAAAAATAAAGAAAAATAGAACAATTAAAGAAAAATAATACAATTAAAGAAAAATAAAAGAAAAATAATACAATTAAAGAAAAATTAAAGAAAAATAATACAATAAAAAAAATTAATAGAACCTAAAACAAAGAAGAAGGCGAAAGGTAAAGACACTGGACGATATGGAACAATCAACAAATGGAATAAACGGGTGAGCGAAGACAACGGGCGATGAGTGACAGAACAGGTGCAAGACTTCGCTTTGGCTTCAGCGTGAAGGATGACAGCCAGCTCCCCCCCCCCCCCCCAGAAACTATCCCTCTCTCTCCACCCCCCAGGAAGTACCCCTCCCTCCCCATGCCCTAAGAATTATCCCTCGCTCTCCCTCTCCACCCTCCGGGAACTATCCCTCCCTCTCCCCCTCCCCCCCAGGAACTATCCCTTCCTCTCCCCCTCCCCCCAGGAACTATCCCTCCCTCTCCCCCTCCCCCACCCCCCAGGAAGTATCCCACCCTCCCCATGCCCCAAGAATTATCCCTCCCTCTCCCTCTCCACCCTCCGGGAACTATCCCTCTCTCTCCCCCACCCCTACCCCCCAGGAACTATCCCTCCCTCTCCCCACCCCACCCCCCAGGAACTATCCCTCCCTCTCACCCCTCCCCACCCCCCAGGAACTATCCCTCCCTCCCCATGCCCGACTAGTGCCTTCTATCCCTTCCCCTCCCCCCCCCCCTCTCCTTAGCCTCTCATTCTTAAACTGCCTATCCTCCGCCTCTCGTTGTCTCACTTGTCGGTTTTAATTCTCCTACTCCATATTCCCTCATTTTACTCTCCCGTTCCTCATCCACGCCTCTCATTCTCCCACGGTCTATCGCTATCTCCCATTTCCCTATTCTTCGACTCCATCTATTACTCTCCCGCTGTCTATCCCCGGCTCTCATTCTCCCACGGTCTATCCCTATTTCTCATTTCCTTATTTTTCAACCCTATTTATTACTCTCCCTCTCTATCCCCACCTCTCAGTCCTTATTCCTTTTTCCCCTATCCCATTTCTCATCTGCACCTCTCACTCTCCTATCCCTCATCCCCCCACCTCTCAGTCTCCCATTCTTCATCCCCATCTTTCACTCTTCCATTGCCTATCCCCACCTCTCACTCTCCCATTCCTCGTCCCCATCTTTCTCTCTTCCACTACCTATCCCCACCTCTCCCTCTCCCATTCCTCGTCCCCATCTTTCACTCTCCCACTGCCTATCCCCATCTCTCCCTCTCCCATTCCTCGTCCCCATCTTTCTCTCTTCCACTGCCTATCCCCACCTCTCATTTCACTTCTTCATTTCTCACTCTCCCCTGCAGCCTCTCACCACCTCCCTTTCCCCACCCTTTATCCTCCCCAACCCCCACCCCCCCTTAATCCCCCTCAAATATCTGTCTCCCTTTCTTTCATTCATTTTGTCTCTATCTACTCTGAAACAGGTTTAGCAATCTTCTTTATTAGATTTAATTTGCTGTTTTTTTCCTTGATTGATTTCATTATCTATATTTCCTTATAGTCTACATTTTTCGTTATCTATTATTTATTACTTTTTGCTCAAAAAATGATGGCAATGGTAAACAACAATAATAATTATTAATTGTGATGATATAAACTAAAACAATTATCAATTATGAGGATAAAGACTATAATAATGATAATGATAATAACAATGATAATGATGATGATTATGATGATGATAATAAGGATAATAATAACAACAACAATGATAATGATGATAATAATAATAATAACAGTATTAATAATAACAATGATTATAATAATGATAATGATAACAATTATTATTATTATTATTATTATTATTATTATTATTATTATTATTATTATTATTATTATTATCATTACTATCATTATTACTATTACCATTACCATTATTATCATTATTATCATAGTATCAATAATGATAACAATAAGTAGAGTGATAATAACAGTAATAATACGAATGGCAATTGGTATCAGTAGTAATAATAATAATAATAATAATAATAATAATAATAATAATAATAATAATAATAATAATAATAATAATAATAATAATAATAACAATAACAACAACAACAACAACAACAGCAACAATAATAATAATAATAATAATAATAATAATAATAATAATAATAATAATAATAATAACAATAATAATAATGAAAGTGATAATACTACCATTATCATCACTATTACTGTTGTTAATATCATTCTTGTTGTTGTTTTGTTGTTGTTGTATATTTTATCGTCATCATCACTATTAACGATACTATAATTTTTGCTATTATCATTACTATCATTATCATTTTTATTATCACTATTATTAATGACAATAACAATAACAGAAATATCAAGGAAGATGATGATGATAAATATAAGAACAAACCAATAGTGACAGTAAAAATAGTGATGATGATGATCATGTGCAATAATCATACTATTACTACTACTCCTACTTCTGCTAATAGTAATAATGATGATGATAATAATTATGATAATAATACCAGTAATAATAGAATTAATAATTACAATAATAATAATAATAATAATAATAATAATAATAATAATAATAATAATAATAATAATAATAATAATAATAATAATAATAATAATAATAATAATGATAATAATAATAATAATAATAATAATAATAATGATAATAATAATAATAATAATAATAATAATAATAATAATAATAATAATAATAATAATAATAATAATAATAATAATAATAACAATAACAATAATAATAATAAAATAATAACAATAATAATAATAATAGTAATAATGATAATGATAATAATAACGACGATGGTGATGATGTTGATAATGATGATAGAATAATAGTGGCAATGATAATGATAATAGTAAAAGCAATGACAACAATTATCATAATGATAATAACTATTATTATCATAAGAGTATCATTAGCAATATCACTTTCATGATGATAATGATATAACCCATATAATCTTTTTTATAATTACCATTACTTTCGTTATCATCACACTCATAGCAGTCATTATCATCATTATATCATTGATATTACTCTCATTATCAGCATTACTAATATACGTTTTATCATTATCACCTTTACAGTTATCATTAGTGTAGCTACAGCTGTTATCGTTATCGTCATTATCATTATTGTCAACTTTCTTACTATTATCATTGTCACCATTACTATATTTGCCATTTAATAATATCATTATTTTATCACTATTATCCTCAATATAAGTATCACTAATACGTCTCAGTGTCTCACAAACATATTGTTCTAGATCCAACAGACCTGACAACAGAGGCGCCTTATGTGCTCGCAAAATTATATTTTCAGTTTATCTTTATTATTTACTATTTCAAAATCTGCAAGAGGTTTGTGACAAAAAATAATAACGGCCAGAATGATTTTATCCAACAGAGGTATCATATAATAATTTTATATCCACGACAGAGAGCAACAACAATTCTAAAAACGTAACACCATCAACGGAAGCGCAAATTAAATGCCTGAAAATATGCCTGTTTAGTGTCGTGTTAAACCTGTCACTTGGACACCGAAGACAAATTCCAGATCATTTTGTCTCGAAAATAGAAAAGTCAGCAAAAAGATTCTAAGTTTCTGAGGATATCTCGAACGAAATTTTGTCCTCCAAATCTTGGCACCTTGTCCACCTGACACAAGAAAAGCACAGGAAAGGCGTCTCCCTGTCTAATGTAAACAAAGCAGAAGATACTTTGCCGATAGTGCTGCCATCTATGTGCCACCTGCGATATCACAAGAGGCCTCTTGTTCATAGCTTTGACTTGCGCGTCTTTATTCTGCCATTATATTCTGTACCCCCTGTTCTCCCCTCCCACTTCCACTTTCTTCATTTTTTTATGTATGCTAACATTTAAAAAGATATATATGTAACCGTTAACACATGGTAATTATTATTATTATCTGAATGAGAAGGTGGAATCACATGATAATGCAATAAATTAATTAGGAAACTCTTTATCTATGCATTCCTTCACACACAACAATCAACCCATACATCCATCTATTTGAAAAAATTCCTCTCTTCATAAATTCATCCTTTCAAAAATCAATTCATCCATCCCTCTATCTATTCCTCTAGCCTTCTCCTCATCCATCCACTCACCTATTTATCCACATTCTTATCTAACTATACACCCGTTTATCCACCCATCCACATTTTCATCTAACTATCCACCCATCCACTCACCTACTCATCCATATTCTCATCTCCTCCCTTCTATCCATCAATCCATCCCCTCATACACAGATACTTATTCATAGCTCCATCCACATCCACCCAGCCAATCCATCCACACTTCCACGCCACCACCACCCTCCCCTCCCCCTTTTCCTTCCTCCCCCTCCCCCTTCCTCCCTCCCCCCCTCCCCTCTTTCCCCTCAAAGGAGCTAAAGCAGGTCATGATAACCTCCCAAGACCTCTGACGACCTCTGGTGACCTTTGATGACCTGCTCTCGAAAGCTTTGGTATCCTGAGGAGAGAACAACGGGCATGAGGCGGACATTAATAAAAAAGAAATATAAACAAGGCAAGGAGCTCGACCACACTCATTTCGCTGAGGCGTGTGTGTCTAAAATAATAATAGGGATAAAAATAACAGTTGCAATAAAAATAACAGTTGCAATAAAAATAACGATTGCAATAAAAATAACAGTTGCAATAGAAATAACAATTGCAATAATAATAATAATAATAATAATAATAATAATAATGATAATAATGATGATGATTGCAATAAAGATAACAATTGCAATAATAATAATGATAATAATAATAATGATGATGATGATGATGATGATGATGATGATGATTATAATAATAATAATAATGATAATAATAATAACAATAATAATAATAATAATAATAATAATAATAATAATAATAATAATAATAATAATAATAATAATAATTATGATAATAATGATAAGAAAATGATAATAACAATAATAACAATAATGATAACAATAATAATAATAATGATAATAATAATAATAATGATAATAATAATAATAATGATAATAATACCAGTAATATAATGACAATGGTGATAATAACAATAATGAAGATAATACCAATGGCAATAATAATAATATTAATAAAATAATAGTAATGATAAGAATGATAATAGAAATGATAACAATAACAATGACAATAATGATAACAAAAATAATGATGATAATGATAGTGATAATAAAAATAATAATGATAATAATAATGATAATAAAAATAATAACGATAATAATAGTGATAATAAAGATAATAATAAATACTATGATAATAGTGATAATGATAATGACAATAGTGATAATAATAATGATAATAGTAATAAGAACAATTTTACTAAAATAATAACAATAACAGTAATAATGATGATAATACCAAGAATAACAATAATGATAATAGTAATAATAATAGTAATAACAATGGAGATAATGATGATAATGATGAAAAAATTAATAATAATAATAATAATAATAATAATAATAATAATAATAATAATAATAATAATAATAATAATAATAATAATAATAATAATAATAAAGGTAGCGATAATGACAAACAATGAAAATTATATAAATATAATTATAATGATGATAGTAGTAACAATGATAACACTGATAATGATCTTCATTGTAATGATAATAATGTGATAATGATAATGACAATAACAATAATATTGAAAATAATAATGATAGCGATAATGATAATAATAATAATTATTATTATTATTATAATGATAATAATAATAATAATAATGATAATAATAACAATAATAATAATGATAATAATAATAATAATAATAATAATAATAATAATAATAATAATAATAATAATAATAATAATAATAATAATGATAATGATGATGATGATGATGATGATGATGATGATGATGATGAGGTGGAGGAGGAGGAGGAGGAGGAGGAGGTGGATGATGATAATAATAATAATGATAATAAAGATAATAATAATTATTATTATTATTACCATTATTGTAATATAATGAAGATAATAATAGTGATAATAATAACAATAATAATAACAATAATAATAACAATAATAATAACAATAATAATGATAGTAATAGCAATAATAATAACAATAATAATAGTGATAATAACAATAATAATAATAGTAATAGCAATAGTAATAACAATGGTAATAGTGATAATGAAAACGATAATAACAATGATAGTAATAATATCAATAATAATGATAATAGAAGTATCTTTATCAACAATAAGGATGATAATGATGATTATAACAATGATAATGATAACAATAAAGATGATGATAATGATAATGATAATGATAACAGTTATAACAATAATAAAAATAATATTGATCATAGTAACAATCAGTGTTATTATTATTAATATTATCTTTATAAAAATGATAATAATAATGGTAATAAAAAATTACGTTTCTTAGCTGGAGCTGCTGGCCACTCGGATATAATCTTTATAAAATGTGTATAAGATATACCAGAGGATGAGGAAAGAAACAGCCGGTGGTGAAGTGGAACAACGAACGTGTACTTTCGAAGTGTGAAAGTTCTGAACGTTAAAATGGAAACAGAGCAGTAAATGTAAATATCAAAACGCAATAGAAATATATTACATTAAAAGGGGAATAAAATGGATAGATAAAATCATACATAAATAACCTATAAACACCGAGCTGACAGTCAGCAGGCGCAATTCAACAAATATCTTCATTTCAATCGACATGTGTATGAATTTCCCCATAGTAGAAAAGAGGCGGTGGTGGGGTGGGGGTGGGGGGGTAATACCAGTACCTTGACAAGGGTGATAATCACCCATACCCACAACCGCTCGCACGCGCGTACACATACACACACACACACACACACACACACACACATACATACTGCCATACAAGCACACACGCACATGCTGTGCACGCTATGAGAGCGTATATACACTGAATGAGCATCGTCTAAGGAGGGGGGGGGGTGACGAATACAGTCACGCTACAATCGTAATGATAATAACTATGATCATATTAATCATAATGATGATAATAATGATGATGATAATAATAACAATAATGATAATATAAATATAATAATAATAATAATGATAATGATAATGATAATAATGATAATAATAATGATAATAATGATAATAAGGATAACAATAATGACAATAGTGATAATAATAATAATGATAATAGTGATAATAATAATAATGATAATAGTGATAATAATAATAATGATAATAGTAATAATAATAGTATTAATAGTGTTAATGATAGTAGTGATAATAATGATGGTAATATCAATAATGATAATATCTTTACGAATGATTATAATGATACTGATGATAATAATAATGGTAATAAAACCAATAGAATCAGTCACAATAATTTTTATTAACAATATTAATGATATATAAATTCACTACCACATAACCAACAATGATGAAATTGTGATGATGATAATAGTAACGATAATGACAATGATGATGATAACAAACATGAAAATAAAAATACAAGAAAATGACAACACTTACACAATAGAAAATAAATTACCAAAAATCGTCAGAGGACTATTGACCGCGAGATAAAATGCCTCGACAAATCTATTTTCCTTCCACTGGAGTTGCTGACAGAAGGAAAGGCACGCAGTACATTACGCAGGATAGTCCATTGTAGTAGAGGTAGTCCATTATAGTATAGGTAGTACATTGTAGTAGGAGTAGTACATAGTAGTGAGAGTAGTTTATAGGAGTAAAGGTAGTACATAGTAGTAGAAATAGTACATTGGAGTAAACGTAGTACATTGTAGTAAAAATATTACATTGGAGTATACGTAGTCCACTGTAGTAAAAGTAGTACATTGGTGTAAGCGTAGCACACCGTAGTAAACGTAGTACATTGTAGTAAAAGTACATTGGAATAAGCGTAGTCCATTGTAGTAAACGTAGTACATTGTAGTAAAAGTACATTGGAATAAGCGTAGTCCATTGTAGTAAACGTAGTACATTGTAGTAAAAATATACATTGGAGTAAACGTAATACTTAGTAGTAAAAGTAGTACATTGGAATAAACGTAGTCCATTGTAGTATAAGTAGTAAATTGGAGTAAACGTAGTACATTGTAGTTAAAGTAGTACATTAGGGCAAACTTAAGTCCATTGTAGTAAAAATAGTCCATTGGAGTAAACGCAGTACAGAGTAGTAAAGGTCATATATTGGAGTAAACGTAATGCACTGGAGTAAAAGTAGTACATAAAAGTAAAGGTAGTACACAGTAGTAAACGTAGTACATTGTAGTAAAAGTAGTACATTGGAGTAAACCTAGTCCACTGTAGTAAAAGTAGTACATTGGAGTAAGCGAATTACATAGTAGTAAAAGTAGTACATACTTGTAAAGGTCGTACATTCTAAGGGGAAAAAATAGTAAAGGAAGTACACTATAGGAAAAGGGACGTTGTACCTGCCATCGCGTTCCTGGGAGGTATGGCGTGTGCCCCTTGGCCTGGTCAGATTATCGGCCCTCCCTCCTGCTCCTTTTCCTTCTTCCTTTCTCCCTCTTCGCCTCCTCTTCTCATGCCTTCTACTTTTTTTTTTCTTTTTTTCTTTTTTTTTTTTTTGCTGCATTTCGTCTCCCTTCGTTTTCTTTTCTGTCTTTCTTTTCTTTCCTCTTTTTTCTTTCTTTCTTCTTCTTTGTTTAATGTTATGTTTTTTATGTAGTTTATGCTTGTTTTTGTTTTTGTTTTTCTCTTATGTGCATGTGTAGGAATACTGATTTTTATGCATCATCTTCCTCATCTTCTTTGTGATCATCATCGTCTCCTATTTCTTCTTCTCCTCCTCCTTTACCTCTTCTACCTCCTCCCTCTTCTCCTCCTCCTCCTTTGCCTCTTCTACCTCCTCCATCTCCTCCTCCTCCTCCTTCATCCTCAGACGCAGAGACACCTTCGACCAGCTCGCTTCTCCTCCTATTAAAGTCAATGAATCAGAAACCAAATCTTCCTTTTTTTCTCTTATCCCCCCCCCCCACCTCCTTCTTCTCCCTCCTTCTGCCACCCTTTCCTTCGACCTTCTTCTCCTCTACTTTTATCAGCCCTTTTCCCTTTCCTTCCCTCACCTATCTTCTGGTCTTCTTCATTGCACCCTCTTCCTATTTTCCTATTTTTCTCTTATCTCCCACCCTCCTTCTCCCTCTTTCTGTCCCCGTTTCCTTCGACCTTCTCTTCTTTTATTATCCTTTTTCCTTTTCCTTCCCTTACCTATCCTCTGGTCTCCTTCAGTGCACCCTCTTCCTATTTTCCTTTTTTCTCTCTACCCCCCTCTTTCCTCTCTCTCCTTCTATCACCCTTTCCTTCGACCTTCTTCTCTACTTTTATCAGCCCTTTTCCCTTTCCTTCCCTCACCTATCCTCTGGTCTCCCTCTTTACACCCTCTCTCCCTCAATCTCCTTTCCCCCCTCCTACCCTCCCTCAACCTCCTCGCTTTCCTCTCCTATCTTTAT
>NC_091579.1:8065174-8070174 GCF_042767895.1 Penaeus vannamei
TATTTCCGCCCCAAGCCTGCGCCAAGACCCCGCCGCCTCCCCCGAAAGCCGCCGACGCGACGGAGCCCGACGAGGAGCGCGAAGATGACGTTAGCGAGAGCCCCGACTGACGCTGATGTCCGCCCGGCAGAGCTTACGACTTGTGATTATGGATCTGTTTGAGAGCGGGGTTTAATTAGGTGTGGGGGGGAGGGGAGGGGGGGGGTAGGGGGAGGGGGAAGAAGAGGGGGAAGGGGTGGCTTTTTGAAGGTGGGGAAGGAGGGAGGAGGTAGGGGGTGGCTTTGAAGGTTGGGGAAGGGGGAGGAGTGAGGGGTGTGTGGGAGGGAGGGGGATCAAGGTGAGTAGGGAGGGGAGGGGGGAGGTGGGTGAAAGGGGAAGGGAGGGGGAGGAGGGGGGAGGGGGGTGAAAGGGGAAGGGAGGGAAGAGGAGGGAGAGGGGAGAGGGGGGGTATCAAGGTGAGTGAGGCGGAGGGGGGAGAGGGGGGGTCAAGGTGACTGAGGGGAAGGGAGGGAGAGAGGGGGGGGTGTCAAGGTGAGTGAGGGGAAAAGAGGGGGGAGGGGGATGGGGAGAGGCTTCGTGAGGGGAAAGACTTGTGGAAGTTTTGTAAGGTTGAAGGGGCGTGGTTTAGGTTATGTCTTTTAATCCGGTAGAGTTGTATAAGTTGTGACGTCTATATGTACGAATATTTATTTGTATTTATTCATCTTTTCTGAAATAGGCGTGTCTGTGGAGGGGTTTAAGTGAGAGAAATATCCACACAGATATACCCGGCATCTGTAAACAAGGAAATGAGTAAGGGTATAAATACACACACGCACGCACACATGATTGCGCAGATACACGCACACACTTAATGGCAAGTCTCATTTCCCCGCGATCACAATTATCATCAAACTCTGGCATATGGCAGATGCTGGCAATAATATCCCGTCTTCCTCTGCTTGCATCGTCTCGACAGGGCAATGAGAGAAGGTTGATGATGATGGTGGGAGGGAAGGGGAGGGAGGAGGAGGAGGAGGAGGAGGGGATGGTAGGGGAGGAGATGGTGGGGGAGGAGAGGATGGTGGGGGACGAGGAAGAGGAGGAGGAGGAGATGGTGGTAGGGAGGAGGAGGAGGAGGAGGAGGAGATGATGGGGGAGGAGGAGGAAGAGAAGAAGAAGAAGAAGGAGGAGGAGGAGAAGGAGAAGAAGAAGAAGATGGTGGTGGGGAGAAGGAGGAGGAGATGGTGTGGGAGTAGGAAGAGGAGGAGGAGGAGCAGAAGGAGAAGAAAAAGAAGAAGAAGGGGAAGGAGGAGGAGAAGAAGAAGGAGGAGGAGGAAAAGAAGAAGAAGTAAGAGGAGATGGTGGGGGAGGAGGAGGAGGAGCAGAAGGGGGGCGTCGCGCCTCATGGACCAAGGGAATGGCAGGAAAACAGCTGCCATAGATTCCCCGAGGCCCCTCTTGTCGCTCGTGAAACCAGTCGTCTCGAGTGCGCAATCTGCTCGTCTTCTTTTTACGTTCAGAGTTCGACGAGCAGTTTATCGCTCTGGAGATCGTCGCCTTTTTTATTTCATCTCTCTTTTTTTGCTCTTCTTCTCTCTCTGATTTCGCCGTCTGCCTGTCCCAGCTGGCTCCTTAGTGCTATTGCGGCACTGGGGGAGGGGAGCGACTTTGGGGAGACCGCCCGACAGCCAATCAGCGCGCTCCTTTGGCGTCGGCGCCGTGGAAAATGGGAAGAATATTTCGTCTCGACCAATCACAGCGCTCCGCCGTCTTACGTAAATGTATGTGCATTTATTTAATATCTTTCAATTTATTTGCGCGTTTTTACTGGTTGTGGGGTAAAAAAAAGATAATATCTTGATTACCGGTTGGGAAATTGATTACTCCATCTGGAATTATGAGATATTTTTTTGCATAATTTTCGCTTATAAACATTTTCATGAGGTATCTTTATCCTCACATTTTTTTTTTCTTAGAATTAATTTTACCATTATTATTATTATTATCATTATTATTATTATTATTATTATTATTATTATCATTATTATAATTATTATTATCATTATTATTATCATTATTATTATTATTATTATTATTATTATCATTATTATCATTATTATTATTGTTATTATTATTATTATTATTATTATTATTATTATTATTATTATTATTATTATTATTATTATTATTATTATTATTATAATTATCATTATTATTATCATTATTATTATTATTATCATTTAATGAATGTACACTTGGAAGCACCTAATTAAGCGTAAATATATGTCATAAGGATTTTATCAGCGTGTATTTCTGCTTATGAACTGCTTATGAATTTACATTTTATGTTAACATGTTTAATTGTGAACACTGGTGTTATCATATGATGGAATTAAGGAATGAGAGAGAAAGGAGGAGGAAGGAGGGAGAAAAAGAATGAGATGCGATAGAGAGAGAAAGAAGGAAGAGCAAGGAGAGTGAAGGTATAGGTAAGAGAACGAAAGAGGAGAAAGAGAGAGAGAAAAAAAAAACACGGATGAGATGGGAAAAGAGAAGTAAAACAGAATGAGCGAGAGATTAATTCTCAGCTTTACAAAAAGAATAATAATGATAATAATAATAATAATGATAATACTCCCTCTTTCACTCCTCTTCACCTTCCCTCCCCTCTTCTATTTCCCAATCCCTAATCTCCAGTCCCCTTCCTCTCCTTCTCCCTTCTCCCCCCCTCTTCTAACTCATCTCCCTTCTCTCCCCTCCCTCATCCAATCCACCCCCCCCTTCACTCAACCCCAAAACTCAGCACATCCCTCCCTCTCCTTTCTCCCTCCTCTCCCTCCCCTTTCTTCTCCTTCCCCTTCCCCCTTCCCCCTTTCCCCCCTCCCCCCTCCCCTTCCCCTTCCCCCTGTCTTCCCCCTTTCCTTTCCCCTTCTCCTTTCCCTCCCCCCTTTCCCTTCCCCTTCTCCTTCCCCTTCCTTCCCCTCCCCCCCTCCCTCCCACCCTACCCGCCCCATACGCCCCCCTCCCCAAACCAAAATAAATAAATAAATAAATAAATAAAATTAAAAAAAAAGAAAAAAAAAATACACATCCTCTGTCACAATCCATCATGTTTCCTTATCACGGCGATGACACGCCTAAATCACACCAGCCCCCAGAGCATAAATAATTCCCTCTAAGACACATACAGCTTACTTCTTTAAGGGAGATAGACCCTTTGACTACACCCGCTCCGTTGAGGATGATTCTCTCATTATTATCTCTACGTAAACACAATCTTTATCGGTGTCTGTCTCTCTCTCTCGATTACGTCATTCTAGCTGTTGCGCTGAACTGATAAGCGTGTCTGATAAGGCGGGCGGGTGACGGTGATCTTGCTGTTATTTTAATTATTGTGAATGATAATGAGGCTTGGATTTATGAAAGCAAGTGTGCAAGGTCGTATCTCTGTCATCACACTGACATTATCATAATTTTTTTATTGGTAGTTTAATTGTTGTTGTTGCCGTTATATTAATAATGATGACAGCGGCAACTATGATAATGACAATAGAATAAAAATTTTAATAACAATAATGATGATAGTAATGATGATGATGATATCATTAATAATAGCAACAATAGTGATAATAATAATAATGATAATATTAATGATAATGATAATAATAATAGTAATAAAAATAACGATGATATTATATCTTAATGATATTAAAAGCGTTGATAATAATGGTAATAATGTTGATGATGATAATGATAATAATAATGTTAATAATGATAATCAAGATAATGATAATCATAAACATAATGATAATAGCAATGATAATAACAATAATGATAGTGAAAATAAAAATAATAATAATAATAATAATAATCATGATAATATTGATAATAATAATAATAATGATAATAATGATAACAATGATAATAATGATAATAATAATAATGATAATGATAATAATGATAATGATAATAATAATAATAATAATAATAATAATAATAATAATAATAATAATAATAATAATAATAATAATAATAATAATAACAATACCTAGCAGCAACCAGAGAGAGCATACCTCCGCCAAGGCAATAGGGTCACTGATGCAATAAAAATATTCACACTTGAAGAATTGCTTTAAAATCACCTCTTTCTCAAGTGTTTTCTTATCTGGATATGCTAATGAATCCTTTTTAAAAATGAGGATTTGAATCATGATCTGGATCACAACAAAATATGATGGCTTGTAAAAAAAATGCTTAAAAAAAGAGAAAGAGAGAGAGAGAGAGAGAGAGAGAGAGAGAGAGAGAGAGAGACAGAGAGAGAGAGAGAGAGAGAGAGAGAGTGAGAGAGAGAGAGGGGAGAGAGAGAGAGAGAGAGAGAGAGAGAGAGAGAGAGAGAGAGAGAGAGAGAGAGAGAGCGAGAGAGAGAGAGAGATAGAGAGAGAGAGAGAGAGAGAGAGAGAGAGAGCAACAAAAACATAACTTCCTTGATGGAGGTGATGATAATAACTAGAATGAAAATGATATTACTTATGAAATGATGATAATGGCACTGATAAGATACTGATACCGATAATCATAATAGCAATGATCATAACAATAGCAATGATAATAGCAATAATAATGATAAAAAGAATATCGTCAAAATTATTTTCATTAATGATAACAAAAAATAATATTAAATATAGTCATAGATAAAGTGATGAATATGATGTTAATAATGATGAATATAATTATGTTAAATATAATGATAACACCACCAAAAAACAGTAACATTAATAAAAATGATAATTATTATTATGTTAACAACAGCAGTAACAAAATATCAACAACAACAATAATAATGATCATAATAATAAGGATAATCATAATAATAGCAATAAAGAATGATAATGGTGCTAATAATGATAATAATTATAATAATGATAATAATGGAAATAATCTTGATAATGATAATGACAATAACAATAACAATAACAAAAATAAACATAATGGTAATAATAACAATTATCATTATCACC
>NC_091579.1:8075174-8080174 GCF_042767895.1 Penaeus vannamei
TATCATCATTAATATCATTTCCATTATCGTCATTATAATCATTATTGTTGTTTTTATCATCATTATCATCATTATTGAATTTATTATCATTATCAACATTGTTGCTATCGTCATGGTGATGAGGGCTGATCATACGATGATGATACAATGAAGATAATAATGATGATAATGACAATTGTAATAATGAAATAACTCTATTCATGACATAAATAAGGATAATAACATGATTAACACATGGTAGACCAATCGTCAATTTGATGATATTTCATATAAATAACATTATTTTAATCCTTACTGGTATTATAATTATGTCCATTAAATATATATCACTGTCATTAAGTGTAGCACTATCATCACCATTACGGACATTTTTACTATTATCATAACCACAGTCATTATCATCACCGATTTTATCATTATCACCATCCTCATCATCAGCATCATCACCATCGTCATGTTTATTATCATCATTATTGTTGTTACTGGGTATTGGAGTATAAACTTTATTAGTGACATGATTCGTGACATAATATGGTGCACTTTAGTTTTTATCAATTATTTATTAGATGAGAAGAGAAGATTGGAGAGAGAAGGCGGAAAAGAAAAGAGGAGAAGAGAGAGAGAGAGAGAGAGAGAGAGAGAGAGAGAGAGAGAGAGAGAGAGAGAGAGAGAGAGAGAGAGAGAGAGAGAGAGAGAGAGAGAGAGAGAGAGAAATCTCGACAAGACCTTAAACTAATTTCAAAAGGAAAAAAAAAATCAATAAACAAAACAAAAAAAAGATGAAAATAACAACCAAACCTACACAAACCACAAAACACAACTAGACCTAATAAAAGCAACAACCCCAAAAAGAAAGAAAGAAAAAATAATAATAATAAAAAAGCCCTTAATTAAACCACTTCCAACCACACGTGCTGGACCCTGGCACCGGCACAACACAGGTGTATCTGGTACTCCTTCTCCTCCTTTTCGTACACATGTGGGATCAGATTAACCGAGTCATCCTGTTATCGTAGGATCGAATCGCCAAGTATTTAATCGGTGCAACGTGAGAGCGCCAAGAACGTGTACTTCTTTGTGGAACTTATACTTCCCGCGCGGCAACAGATGGCGCTGATTTTTTTCCTTTTTTTCATTCTTATTTTTATTGTTATTCTTTAGTTATTGATCTGTTTGTGTTAGCATACTTAGGCGTCAAATGATGTTTTGATTTCGATATGTTTACCCTCTTGAAAGAGAGACAGACAGATAGATAGATAGATAGATAGGGAGAGAGAGAGGGGGGGGGGAGAGAAGGAAAGCAGAGAGAGAGAGATGAAAACAGAGCAATAGAGAGAAAAGGAGGAAAGGAGAGAGAGACAGAGACAGAGAGAGAGAGAGAGAGAGAGAGAGAGAGAGAGAGAGAGAGAGAGAGAGAGAGAGAGAGAGAGAGAGGTGGGGAGGGAGGGAGGGAGGGAGAGAGAGAGAGAGAGAGAGAGAGAGAGAGAGAGAAAGAGAGAGAGAGAGAGAGAGATGAGGAGGAAATCAGAGGGAGAGAGAGAGAGGTGAGGAGGAAATCAGAGAGAGAGAGAGAAGGAGGAAACCAGAGAGAGAGAGGAGAGCAGAAAAAAGGAAGAGCAAATATTGTCCTTTGTGTTGTTTTATGTCGGTTCTTGCGGATAAGCGAATCTCCGACCGCTACCATATGTGAACGAGCGACGGAGGCCTAACTACTCGTTCCCATCCAGTACATTGTGTCTCCAACCGTCCGCATTGGTGATACGAACTTCATTGGTGCAAAAATAGGCACATAAATATTTAACGGTCAGGAGAAATGGGTATAAAGTGAAATTCTAGACTTATATTACGCTTCTTTTAGGCACGGGAGGTTTTATTTCTCCGCTCGCTATTGTCTCGGATCAAAAATATATTTTAGTGTTTGTTATCAGCGGTAACCCAAGCTGGAGAGGAACACCGATTCCCGCGATAACTCGGCAACACATCGGAGTTAAGGTCCTCCGCCTGGGGGAATCTTTTATATTCATGTCTTCTTCGCATTAATTTTGGTTCTGCTGGGACATTAACAGGCATTCAAATTCTTGAGCGTAAAATGAATGCAAGAGAAATGGTGGAGAGCACAATGTCCGTGGGTGTGGAGGGCGCTGTAGTTCGTCTGTTTCCCGGCAGGGGGCCGCGGACGCCATGGAGAGCGTCTCCTTGGTGGCCGCTCCTCCGGGGAAGGTGAGGGAGGGGGACTGCTTAATATATTTGCTCGCCTCGAACCGCTCGGCGAAGTAGTCCGGGCTTTTTCATGGGGGAAAAGGGGAATGTGTAATCGCGAGCACTTAAACATCGAGGGATTTAAATGAGACGCATTCTTTAGCCGCAGCGCCGCGAAGGAGAGAAGATCTAGTTCGCGAGATAAGGCGCCGGCATCCCATTCCGAGTGACCTGGGCGTGTCACGTGGATACCCATCCGTGACTTGGCCAATAGGAACCCCGACCTCCTTAGCCTGCTTGGATGCGACTGGACGCCTGCTCACTGGGATGGCATCGGCCGCCGCCCTTCCAGAAGGTCCTCCAGGCCGCCGCGGTTTAGTTTCACGCCCGAATAGGTCTTGCAAGTGAATCCCACCCTAACGGCTCGGCGCGCTATCGCTCTCCCTTGCGCCTGCCAGATGAAATGAGATAGTAAGGCCGTGGGACTGACTATTGTTTTGAATGACTCGTAAACGTCAAGGTAGGGCTATCTGCGTTTACATTACAAGTGTAAAGTGTGATATATGAGCTATAAATCTCGGGCTTATCACCTAGCCTGACCTAATGCCCACAGCGGCGGGAAGGTGTTAAACCAAACACTCCGACGGCGTGGCCTGTCATACACAAGGGTATATCACCCGCGATCTGTGTAGGCCCACCGCCTCCGCACCCCCTCCCCCCTTATACCCCCCCTCCTGATGTCCATTAAGGGGCATACCCCCTTGAGCTCTCGCGGGTGGTCGGGCGGCGGTGGGCGGGGACCGAAGTCTGAATCCGGAAATGGTCTGCAGAACAGGAAAAGGAATAGAAAGAGAGAGAGAGAGAATGAGAGCCACTAGTAAAACACATTCGAAAGGAAAGAAAAGTAGACAGAGAACCAAAAATGAGAGAGAAGGAGAAGGCGTGAGATAGTGGGTGGCGCTGGCGGTGTCTTCGCCGCGGTGCCAAGGTGGGCCACCCACTGCTAACTTACCTGCCCTCTCTCTATTCATAAGACTCTCTGTAAACGTTGTATATGATCTTGGAATTAATGACACAACGCTCAACGAGTGACGTTTATGACTCGAAACAATTTAACGTTTCCAAATCATTGTTTACTCGCGGGTGGCCACCGTGGGCGGAGGTGGGCGGGATCCCGAGTCTGTTTGTTCTTTCTCTCTTTCTCTCGCGTGCGCTGTCTCTCGTTCTTTATCTGTTCATCTCTCTCTGTCGGTTTGCGCTTGTTTTTGTTTGTATTTTTGTTTGTTTTGTTTTTTAAATTTCTCTCTCTCTCTCTCTCTCTCTCTCTCTCTCTCTCTCTCTCTCTCTCTCTCTCTCTCTCTCTCTCTCTCTCTCTCTCTCTCTCTCTTTCAATCTCTCTCTCTCCCTCTCCCTCTCCTTCTCCCTCTCCCTCTCCCTCTCCCTCTCCCTCTCCCTCTCCCTCTCCCTCTCTCCCTCTCTTCCACTCTCCCTCTCTCCCTTTCCATCTCTCCCTCTCTCCCCCTCTCTCTCTCTCTCTCTTTTTCTCTCTCTCTCTCCACTTCCTTCGAGTTTACCTCTTCAGTTTCAGCTTCATTATTATTATCATTGTTATAGTAATAACAATAATGATTATTTCTATTGTCATCATCATTATGACAATGATCATTATAATGATAAAAATGATGATAATATAAATTACAATAATAATGATAAGGATAAGAATAAACATAAAAGCAAAAATATGAATGATAATAATAATAGCAGTAATAATGATACCGTAAATGGCAATAATTATGATGATACCAGTAATGATGATAAAAGTAATATAATAATAATAATAATGTTGTCAATAAATGTGATAAAGATAACATAGATGGTAATAATCATGATGATAGAAATGGCGATGATAAAAGTAAAATAATAATAATAATGATGATATTAACAATACCATAAAAATGACATTACAAATAAAACAAGAATGATAACTGATATTAACAATGATAATGATCATTATACCAATGAAATCAGCAGTCAAAATGATGATGGTAATACTGATACAGTAAATATAGTAATCATAATAGTGATAAAACTATTGATAGTAACAAATGTGACAGCTATGGTAATAGTAATTATAGTACTACCAATGATAAGAATAACAAAAAGATAACAATAACATTAATGATAATAACAATACTACTAGTGATAATGGTGATGAAGATAATGATGATGAAAATAATGATAATAATAATAACAATAATGATAATGATGAAAATAACAATGAAAATTATGAAAACAAAAATGATAATGACAATAATGATATAAACAATAATGATAAAAATAAAGGTAACAGTAATAGTAATGATGATAATAATAATGATGATAATGATAATGATGATGATGATGATAACAATAATAACAATAATAATAATAAGAAGAAGACTATGAATAATAATAACAATGATAATGATAATGATATCAAAATTTACAATAACAACTAAAATATGAATAACTATTATCATGATAATGATGATTTTCATTATTATTACTATTCATTCTTTTTATTATTTTACTATAATTATTATCATTATTTTTATCATGATCATTATCACTATCACTGATATTGTTATTACTATTGTCGTTATCATTATTATTGTTATCATTATTTTTCATCATCATGATTATCAGTATTATTATTGTTATTATTATTATTATTATTATTATTATTATTATTATTATTATTATTATTATTATTATCATTATTATCATTATAATTATTATTATCATTATTATTATTATCATCA
>NC_091579.1:8131365-8136365 GCF_042767895.1 Penaeus vannamei
TCATCATTATTATCGCAATAATAATGATGATAATAACGATAGCAGCGAAACATAATACTAATAACAATAACAATGACAATGATACTAATAATGATGATAATTATGATAATAATGACAATAATAATAATAATAATAATAATATGATAATGATAATGACGACAATGATAATAATAATCTTAATGATGATGAGGAGGAAGAGAATGTTAATGATGATTATGATGATGACGAAGAAGATGATATCAATATCAATAATGGTAATAATAAAAGTAACAATATCAATATTAATGGTGATAATAATTGTAAAGATAATAATAACAACAACAACGATAATAATAATAGCAATAATAATAACAACGATGATAATAATATAAAGATAACAATAATGATGATAATTATTATAATGATGATGCTATTACCTATATCATCGCTAATGGTAAGGATGATAATAATGTTATTATTAATGATGATAATAACACTAATAATCATAAGAAATAATGGTGATAATAATTATAATAAGGATGGTTCTGGAACTTACACAAATAATAATAAAGATGATGTTGATGATGATAGTAACAATATCAATAATATTCATAATAATGATAATGATAATATCAATTATTATATTCACTTTTATTACAACTGACAACAGAATTACTACAAATGGTAATGATAACGATAATTGTAATAATAATGATAACATGGTAATAAAAGTATCACTGATAATATCACCAATGATACTAATGATAAAATTGCAACTAATGATAATGATAACAGTATGTATAATAATACCCATAATGGTAATAATAATATTGATACCATTAATTAGAATGATAATGATGATACCAATAATGATAATGATAATAAGGTAAACAACAATATTAATAGGAATTATTGATCGATAACTTAAATATAATGTTGGAAATTATGTTATTAAAAGCTCCAGTACTTCAGTCTATGGTACTAAAGGCATTATAGCATTGTTAGTTGATAAAACAAAAGCACTAATGAAAATGATAACGACCACAAGAATTCGTTCACCAATGTCTCATTCAAAACTACAAAATCGCAGGTAAAGCCACCACGACAAACAATGTCACTCAGTAACCACGAGGGAACCACATTGTTATCGGACAATAGAACAATAACAGCAACAGCGACGCATAAATCCATATTCTACCTCGCAACGCTAAAAGCCAAGTGCGTGCAGGTCCCTCCCATGACCCGGCGTCAGTGGAGCCAAATCCCGAAAGTTCAAAGAGCCGATATCGCATTTTAATACTTGTAAATATCGTTGTACAGCGATACCCGACACAGCAGCTAAACAACGTGCTCCTCCCCCCCGTATCCCTCTTATAATCCTTGTAAATGGATCGTAAACAAAGCAGTCGATGTCGGAAAGGGGACGGCAGTGCGACCAGAAAAAGAAAATTGATTTAAAAAAAAAAAATCATTCTAAAAGCGACGTAGTTACTCCACCCTCGCATTGGCAACAGTGATAGGTCGTCTGGTGATCCGAAACTCCTCCTTATCGTGTCCCGAAGCGGTGTTCATTGGCTTACTGTATTATATGACTCGTTCGGCTGTTTTATTATAGGTTGGCTTCAGTTCTCATTGGCTTGTTGCCTCGTTTCGTCCCCCTCCCCCCCCCCCCCTCCACGCCAATCTCGCTCGTTCTCACGGACCTGTTTTGTCCCCGCTAACTCCTCCCTGCGCGTTGTTTACTCGATTTTATTTTTGTGCATTTCATGATTTATCGTCGTCCGGAACGTTATTCTTTGGCTTTCTCTTATTCTTTTTCTTTTTTCTTATTCTTTGGCTATTTTCTTATTTTTTTTTCTCTTCTGCTGTTGTCTTTACTGTCGTTTATTTTCTCTTTAATTCCGTCGTTCCTTATTTCCTCTCATCCTCACTTTCCCCTTCATCTGCCATCACCTCGTACTCTCCATCCTCCCGCCCTAATTGCCCCTGGCTGCCCTCCCGGTACGCTGCTTCCTAACCATCTTCAGCGCCGGCAAATTGTTTCCTCGCAGAATACATACCGGTGAAAAGCCTCAAAAAGCCTCGCCCAGAGAGGAGAGTTCCGCGTGGTGTCCGTTTCTCCAAGCGCGGTCTTCGTTATATTCGTTAACACTCGCGCAAAATAGCTCCTTCAGCTGATCTACGTGAAAGGAAAATTCATTAACACTTCGCTTAATTACTATCATCATTTCGGGAAAATTGTCCGTAAGCAAGAGCGATAAGTTAATAGCTATTTTCGTACTTAATACCTTGCCGACCGCGCACAGGAAGTTGCTTTTACGTTGCAATTAGTGCGTCGCTTTAGCTTAGATTTAGGTACGTAACGTTCTCCCGCGTATCTTAAATAGTTCTCACGTGGCTTTACATACTTCTTGGACCATTAACTTCCCCCCCCCACCTCCCTCCCCCCTTACTCGTTACAGCTTCACGGTCAAAGAAAGGCGCAAACAAGATTCGCACAACCCTTTACAAACCGCCTACAAACAACGCGTAAACAAAAAAAAACGAAACAAAAAAATTCCAAGTTCACAGTAACGGGGTCTTGCGTAGATCGGGAAGCCAGTGTCCATGCTCTGTTGATTATCCGCCGCCGATTACAGTAATTATAACGCGCTATTTTACAAAACTGTCGCCATATACTAGGCTCGATAGGAAATTGTCGCGGCGCTGTAATTACAAGGCATTTATTGCTTATGATTTACACAGCCTGGGCGACGCGGGTGCACACCAGAGGCCAGCCCACCCAGGGGTTTGCGGGGCGGGGCTTCTCCTGTGTTTTATTTCTGTTGATAGCGTGGGTGACTGCCGGGGAACATGCGAGCGATAGCGACAGAACCCGACTTCTCGATCTCTTTCTGGAGTTTAGAGGCGGGGGGGGGGGGGGGAAGGGGGTGCTGGATCTGCCTCGTTTGGGGAAGTTCTTTTTCTTAGGGTTATTTCTGTTATTATTCCCCATCCCCTATCTCTTTTCTATCTCTCTCTGTCTCTCGTTCTTTCTTTCTCTCTATCTCTCGTTCTCTCTCTCTTCACTCTCTCTCTCTCTCTTCACTCTCTCTCTCTCTCTTTCTCTCTCTCTCTCTCTCTCTCTCTCTCTCTCTCTCTCTCTCTCTCTCTCTTCACTCTCTCTCTCTCTCTTTCTCTCTCTCTCTCTCTCTCTCTCTCTCTCTCTCTCTCTCTCTCTCTCTCTCTCTCTCTCTCTCTCTCTCTCTCTCTCTCTCTCTCTCTCTCCCTCTCCCTCTCCCTCATCCCCTCTCCCTCTCCCTCCCCCCTCTCTCTCTCCCTCTCCTTCCTTCCCTCCCTCTCTCTCTCTCTCTCTCTCTCTTTCTAATCACGCTGAACAATTCCAGTTAAAAATAAATAGCTAATAATTTCTTTTTAAAAATATCTCAGCTTACTCTTCTCAAAAGTTATTTATACGCTAATTACAAACCCAATATCTACTTCTCTTTACAAATTGTTCAGGATGAGAGTGATAGTTTTTCTTCACACAAACGAACAATTTATCCACAATTTAAATGAATTCGAACATTTGCGTTGCTGAATTAAAGGATTCGGAGCGTGTTTATGTTATACTAACTCACCATTAGCGTGGATCTCGAAAAATATTATTCATAAAGGGAATGTGTATATATATATATATATATATATATATATATATATATATATATATATATATATATATATATATATATATATATATATATATATATATGTGTGTGTGTGTGTGTGTGTGTGTGTGTATGTGTGTGTGTGTGTGTGTGTGTGTGTGTGTGTGTGTGTATATAATTATATATGTGTGTGTGTGTTTGTGTGTGTTTGTGTGTGTGTGCATGTGTGTGTGTATGTGTGTGTGTGTGTGCCTATTGTCCATATTCAGGAGAGAGGAGAGAGAGAAAGAGAGTGTGTATGAGAGAAAGAGAGGGAGGGAGGGAGAGGGACGAAGAGAGAGAAAGAGAGTTTAATAAATGGGTTGAAATCTGTAGTGATGGATATATATAAGGAACGTTTATAGTTCAGAACAATCTCAGATAAATGATGCTGATGAACAGATACACACATGTAGACATAATGATACATACTTGAATACATGAACTTTGAGTTAGACTTTTAACAGAATCATTTGAAGATGACAAAAAGGATTTTCTTGGCTCACGCAGTATCTGATAAATCTTTAAAATTATTTGCTGTGACATGTAAAAGCACAATCTATTTTCGGCGTCTCTTAGGGCAGTGTCGTTAACGAAAAGACATGATTAACTTAAATGACTCTCTTTGGGTGTTTATTTCTAAAACTTAAAAAAAAAAAAAAAATGCGTAACACTATGTCGCACAGGCATCTGACAAAAAATACATCAGATATTGTTAGTTATCTCTCTCTATCTATCTATCTCTCTATCTCTCTCTCTCTCCCTCTCTCTCTCTCTCTCTCTCTCTCTCTCTCTCTCTCTCTCTCTCTCTCTCTCTCTCTCTCTCTCTCTCTCTCTCTCTCTCTCTCTCTCTGTCTCTCTTTCTCTCTCTCTCTCTCTCTCTCTCTCTCTCTCTCTCTCTCTCTCTCTCTCTCTCTCTCTCTCTCTCTCTCTCTCTCTCTCTCCTCTCTCTCTCTCTCTCTCTTTCTCTCTCTCTCTTCTTCCCTTTCTTTTTCTTTTCCTTCTCTTCCTCTTCAAATCACATTTCTGCAAGTGATTTAGTACCCTCTGAACGCAACTGTTACCCTCTCTTCACTCTCTTCACTCTCTCTCTCTCTCCTTTCTCCCTCCTCTCTTTACCCCCCCCCCCCACCGTCCCCCCCGCCACCCCCACCAACCCACCCACCAACCCCCACCAACCGCACCAACCCCCACCAACCCCCCACCAACCCCCCCACCCACTTATATACTTTTATTCATCTTCAGGAATTGCTGATGATGTTCAAATTGCAGCCCCCTCTTGCAAGCAATTTCCTGCATGCTATCGGGTATGAGGAATCGTGATCCATTGATACG
>NC_091579.1:8141365-8143379 GCF_042767895.1 Penaeus vannamei
GAACGCTTCCATTTTAACAACTGGTCGGCTTAGTTGAAAGGACAATACTGAATATACTCTTTATTCGTTGGTCTTTGGCACAATGATGCGTTTGTTTATAATAGAATGATAGCATATCTTCATAACCGAATGTTGTATCTATTTATAGCCAATCATACATCTGTTTGTAACATATTTCTTTTGTAAAACAACAATACAACTTTATAACACGACGATAATACAACTGTAACAACACATGTTCTGCGTTTATACAACGTTTTGCTTGTCTTTTGTTTTTATTTCTTCATGCCATCATAAATGATAATACAGCGAGAATATCCCTTTTTTTTTTACTTACAGTTGATTTATAGACTCCTAATGTTTTAGTTTATTAAGGAGTAACAGAGAGGGAGAGAGAGAGAGAGAGAGAGAGAGAGAGAGAGAGAGAGGGAGGGAGGGAGAGAGGGGAAGGAGGGAGGGTGGGTGAGAGAGAGAGAGAGAGAGAGAGAGAGAGAGAGGAAGGGAGGGGGTGGGTGAGACAAAGAGAGAGAGAGAGAGAGAGAGAGAAGAGAGGGGAAGGGAAGGAGGGAAGGAGGGAGGGTGGGTGAGAGAGAGAGAGAGAGAGAGAGGAGAGAGAGAGAGAGAGAGAGAGAGAGAAGAGAGGGGGTGGGTGAGACAAAGAGAGAGAGAGAGAGAGAGAGAGAATAAAAGACAGAAAAATTACCCCACTGCACCTCACTCCTGTCACCCAAGCCATCATGCAATGCCGTTTGCAACCCCCTGACCCCCTTAGCACCACCACCCCCTCCTCTCCACCCCCTCCTCTCCACCCCCTCCTCCTCCCCTTGCCCACTTGTATCCCATCACCCTCTCCCAACCACACCCATCCCCTCCCCCTCTCCCTCTTTCCTTTTCACTGTCCCCTCCCCCTCCCCCTCTCCACTCTTTCCTTTTCCTCTCTCCCATCTCCCCCTCTCCCTCTCCCTCTTTCCTTTTCCTTTCTCCCTCTCCCCCTCTACCTCTTTCCTTTACCTCTCTCCCTCTCCCCCTCTCCCTCTTTCCTTTACCTCTCTCCTCCTCCCCCTCTTTCCCTCTCCCTCTTTCCTTTACCTCTCTCCCCCGCCCCCTCTTTCCTTTACTTCTCTCCCCCTCTTTCCTTTACCTCTCTCCCCCTCCCCCCTCTCCCTCTTTCCTTTACCTCTCTCCCCCTCCCCCTCTCCCTCTTTCCTTTTCCGCTCTCCCCCTCCCCCTCTTTCCTTTACCCTCTCTCCCCCTCTTTCCTTCCCCCTCTTTCCTTTTCCTCTCTCCCCCTCTTTCCCTCTCCCTCTTTCCTTTTCCGCTCCCCCTCCCCCCTCCCCCTCTTTCCTTTTCCTTTCTCCCCCCTCCCCCCCATTACCCCCACTTCCCCTCCTTATCTGCAACAACGCACGAGGCTTCTTCTTCAGATGGAGGTGATAACCAGCTGCAGACGTGCTCATCACACCGAAAATTATCGTGATGGATTGTTCACTTCTGAACGTGCGTCGCGGGGGTGGGGGGTGGGGGGTGGGGGTAGTCGCGGGGGTGGGGGTGGGGGTTGGGGGTAGTCGCGGGGGTGGGGGAAGTCGCGGGCGTGGGGGTGGGGGTGGGGGTTGGGGGTAGTCGCGGGGGTGGGGGTGGGGGTGGGGGTAGTCCGCGGGGGTGGGGGTAGGTGGGGGTTGGTGGTAGAGGAAGGGGGGAATGGAGGGGAGGTGGAGTGCAGGGAGGAAGGGGGAGAGGAGGAAAAAGGAGGTAGAAGACAAAGAGGAGAAGGAGGGAGGAAGGCGAAGAGGAGAAGGAGGAGGTGGAAGACGAAGAGGAGAAGGAGGTGGAAGACAAAGAGGAGAAGGAGGGGGAAGACAGAGAGGAAAAGGAGAGAGGAGGAAGACAAAGAGAAGAAGGAGGAGGTAGAAGGGGAAGAGGAGAAGGGAAAGAAGGTGGAAGACTAAGAGGAGAAGGAGGAGGAAGACGAAGAGGAGAAGGAGGAGGTGGAAGACGAAGAGGAGAAGGAGGTGGA
>NC_091579.1:8166379-8171379 GCF_042767895.1 Penaeus vannamei
GGCGAAGGGAAGCGGTAGGAGGACGTGGGAGAAATGGAAAAGAAGGAGAAGGGCGATGTAGGTATAAATGAATTAACGAAAGACATAAGAAGGAGGGAAAGACAGAAGACGATGAGAAGAAACAGTCAAACGAATCAGGAGGGAAAGATATAGAAATAAATAATGATAATGATAATAAAATACAATACATGTACACCCATATATGTAGGCTATACTTGCATAGAAAGAAATAGATAACGAATAATTTTAGAGGAAGAGATCTAACAAATGCGAAACACGGAATGAATATAGAGCAAAAGAAGAAACGAAATGAATGAGAGAGAGAGAGACAGAGAGAAAACTCACCCTAGATCCTAAAAAAAAAGAAAATATATCCTTAAAAAAAACAGACCACCTTTACCTCCCTCCTTCCCCCCCCCCACCTTTTTTTTTACCCTCCTCCCCTAAAAATATAAATAAAACACCAGTAATTACACCCGAAAAATAAGAATATACACACACTACACCCAACGAGGTCAATTCTCCCAGGCCCGTGTTCTTCAGGACTAAAAGACACTGATCATGACAGAAGAGAAGTTAACCATTATAATCATAGGAGAAGAAGGTACCCCTTTTTCCCCTCTGGATCGGGGGGGGGGGGAGGGGGGCGGGAGGGTAGCGTTTGACCGGTCGTTAACCTATTAGCATGTCAGGTCAAACGAGGGTACAAAGGTGGCGAATGAAGATGGAAAGGAAGAAGAAAAATGTTGTGTATTTTTATAAGATGGAAAAAAGAGGGATAAAAATACCTTTGTGGAGGAAAGGGATAAAGATAAACACAAGCAATTAGGAGGGAGTGAGGGAAGAGAGACCGATAGACAGATAGATAGACAGAAAAAGAGAATTAGAGAGAAAGTGAGTGAGAGAGAGAGGGGAAGAGAGAGACAGACAGACAGACAGACAAACAGACAGACAGACGGATAGACAGATAGACAGAGGAAGAGAGAGAGAGAGGGAGAGAAACAGAGGTTAAAGGTATAGTTTAATATCCAATCGTTACAATGGATATTCTTTTTGCTGTGACTTACTGTCTGTTTATTTGCTTCTGAAGCTTGAACACTCTGTATGCAGGAGGAATGGTAGAGTTTACCATCCAACAGCAGCTTTTCAGGATCAAACAGAGAGGAAGTGGGAGAGAAGAGAGAAGAGAGAGGAAGAAAGAAAAAGGGAAAGGAGAGAAAGAGAGGAAAGGAAGAAGGAGAAGAAGAAGAGAAGAGGAAGAAGAAATGAGAGAGAGAGGGACAGAAGACGAGAGAGAGGAGAGAGAAGAAGAAGAGAAGGAGGAAGAGGAGTGAAGAAGAAAGTGTTCGAAGACACAAAGGGCAAGACAGAGAGAGAGAGAGATGAGGAGAGAGGAAGATAGAGAGAGAGAGAGAGAGAGAGAGAGAGAGAGAGAGAGAGAGAGAGAGAAGAGACAGAGACGAGGCAGAATAAGAGAGAGAGAGAGAGAGAGAGTGAGGGAGAGAGAGAGAGAGAATGAGGGAGAGAGAGAGAGAGAGAGAGAGAGAGAGAGAGAGAGAGAGAGAGAGAGAGAGATAATGATGAAGCCAAAAAAAATGATATTGATGGTAACAAGAGGTACAATAATACTGATGATATCAATTATAATGCTACTGCTTCTCCCAGTACTAGAACTACTACTATTACTAATAGTGTTGATGATAGCAATAATGATAATAATAATAGTATGATGATAAAAATAGAAATAATGATAATAATAATAATAATGCTAAAACACTAATGACAATACCAACTATGATAGTAATAGTAATGATAATAATAACAGTGATAATTATAATCATAATGATATAAAGCGAATACGAATAATGATAATGATAATTAATTAGTAATGATAATGATAATAACAATGATGATAATAATAACAATGATGATAATGATAATACAAATAACAAAAAAGATAATAACAATAATAACAATAATTATTATTATTATTATTATTATTATTATCATTATCATTATTATTATCATAATGATGATATAATAATAAGAAGAAGAGGAAGAAGAAGAATGATAACAATAGTAATGATGATAATTATAGTAGTAATAATACTGATATAGTTATTATAGGAGGAAATAATAATAATAACAATGATAAGAACAATGATAATGATGATGATAACAATAACAATAATACTGATAATAATAATAATGATAAAAAAAACAATAATAATGATAAAAAATATTGATAATGATAATAAAAGCTAGTAATAACTATGATAATAATAATAATAACAATAAAAATAATAATTATAATTATAACAGTAATAATAATTATGATAATAATAATGATAACAACAGTAGTACTAATAATAATAATAATAACAACAGTAGTAATAATAATAATAATGATAACAACAGAAGTAATAATAATAATAATGATAACAATAATAATAATAATAATAATAATAACAGCAATAGTAATGATAATAATAACACTACTGATAGCAATGATGATAATAATTATAATGATAATGATGATAGTAATAATAATAATAATAATAATAACAGTAACAATAAAAATAATACTGATAATAATACATTTCTGATACTATGATACTTTTGAGACCAGCTTTAATACTTTGCAAATCACAAAAGAGTGAGGAAAGAGTGTAAGTATTCTATACTAACTAACTAACTGTATTAGTAAAGTTGGACTAATAATAATAATTATGATAATAGAAATAGTAATAATAAAAATAATTATAACAACAATATTGATAATAATAACAGCAATTATTATAATAATAATAATGATAAAAAATAATGATAATATCAATAGTAATAATAATAATAATGATAATAATAATAACAATATTGATAATAATAACAATAATAATGATACTAATAATAATGATAATAATAGCAATAATAATAATAATAATAATAATAATAATAATAATAATAATAATAATAACAATAATATTGATAGCAATAATAATAATAATGATAGAAAAAAAATAATAATGATAATTATGATAATAAAATGGCAAAATCAATTACAGTAATAACAGAAAAAAAATCATCATAATAACCATAATTATAGAAAAAGGTAATCACTGTAATACTAAAAGCAACAGTAGTGGAAATTGTAATAATATTAATAGTAATAATAATAATAATAATAGAAACAGAAATGATAAGAACAATAGCGCTATAACAACCATAACATGAAAATGTTAACAATAACAGTCACTGTGATAGCAGTAGTAAAAATTGGTGATAGTAGTGGTGGCGGTGGTGGTGGTGGTGATGATGATGATGATGATGATGATGAATGATGATGATGATGAAGGTGTTGGTGATGATGATGATGGTGATGATGATGGTGGTGGTGGTGATGATGATGAGATGATGATGATGGTGATGATGATTGATGATGATGGTGATGATTGATGATGATGATGATGATGATGATGATGATTGATGATGACGATTATGATAATGATGACTGATGATGATGATTGATGATGATTGATGATGATGATGATGATGGTGATTGATGATGATGATGATGATAATTATTATTATAGTGGTGGTGGTGATGATGATGATGATGATGATGATGATGATGATGGTGATGGTGATGATGATGATGATGGAGATGATGATGGTGATGGTGATGATGATTATGATGATGATGATGGTGGTGGTGGTGGTGATAATGATAATGATGATGATGATGATGATGACGACGATGACGATGATGATGATGACGATGATGATAACAATGACAAAAATGTAATACCAATTCTGATTTTACAGATCATAATGACAATAATAACGATAATACCAGTACTAACACTATCAATAATAAAGACAATAACGATAATCGTAATCACCACTTACATTATCGGTATCACGATTGCCACAATTACTGCAATCATTACACTGCAAACCCTTTTATTCACACCCAAAGTCAGCAACCTTTTACGTTAAGTGCAATGCTACAACCTTGATAAAGTCATTTAAGACATCAAGACGCATCCACGCCTTATAAGACCTTTCGTGAGACACCTTTATCTTGGAATATCAGCGTTATTAGGATCAATCTTGGTTAGATAAAGTGGAATCTTAAGAGGAAAGACCACTTACAGGGAGAGACTTCGTTACGTGGGTAGGTTGGTGAGTGAGAATTTTTTTTTTTTTTTTTTATTTTTTTTTTAGAGGGTGGGGGGGCGGGGGCAGGATGTGGAGAGGGAAGGAGATTGGAATAGGGAGGGGGCGGAAGGAAGAGAGGGGGGGGTGGAGGGGAGGGGAGGGAGCAGGGAGGTGAAAAGCGATGGAAAGTGTGAGCTATTTAGGATTTCCAGATTCCTTAAAATCTAACGAATACAAAGGAAATATACCTTTTCCTCTATTATCATGCCATAGAACTACTTTGGGGAAAAAAAATATCTAGAGGTTATCAGAGGGTGATCAACTTTCCTGTACTTTTCTTATGATTTACAGTGATATCGTCTACATTTTTTCGCAAGTAGTGGAGTTTGCGGTGAAGATTTTTCACAGGAATAACGAGCGTAATTTTTTTTTCTTTTTTTTTTTGCATTATGATATTATGAATGTATACCCCTAACATAACAAGGATAAGCAAGACAATAAGACAGGTTTCTCAGATATCTACCGGTAATATCAAATAAAAAAATTAACATAGACGCGCATTAGTTTTCATTTCTTGTCTTCGTTTAGGTAGGTAGTCGAGTGTCATATAAAAATTCCCAAAATTGCCTATATTCACACGGATTTCCAAGAAAGCTAACCTCCTCTCTTCCTGCCAATCATTTCTTGATCCGTATCCTTCTCTTCGGTTTCTCTCCTTTTCGTTTTCGAAAGCTGAAGCCAGAATACCCCCGAGTGCAGGGAATCGGACACCGCCAAGATCCGCCATATTTGTTGTTGTTGTGTACTGTGCACGTCAGAGCGTTCCCGTGTGATAAGACGTC
>NC_091579.1:8178879-8181379 GCF_042767895.1 Penaeus vannamei
GGCGGGAGAGTGAGAGAGAGAAAGAGTGAGGGAGGGAGAGAGAGAGAGAGAGAGAGAGAGAGAGAGAGAGAGAGAGAGAGAGAGAGAGAGAGAGAGAGAGAGATAGAGAGACAGACAGACAGAGACGTGCACTTACAGAGAGAGAGAGAGAGAGAGAGAGAGAGAGGGGGGGGGGGGGGCAGGAGAGCGAGAGAGAGAGAGACAGACAGACAGGCAATCAGAAAGACACAGACAGAAAGACAGACAAACAGACACAGTCAGACAGACCAGACTAACAGACACAGACAGACAGACCAGACTAACAGACAGAAACAGACAGACAGAGAGACAGACAGTTAGTCAGAAAGACACAGACAGACAGAGAGACAGACAGTTAGTCAGAAAGACACAGACAGACAGACCAGACTAACAGACAGACAGACAAACAGACACAGACAGACAGACCAGACAAACAGACAGAGAGACAGACAGACAGCGCGAGGGAAGAGACTGCCATCGTCCTCAGCGTTCCCGAAGGCGCCGAGCGCGGAAGTGAGCTCAAAAAGGCGACCTGCTAAAACTCAAATAAAATAATGCGTGTGTCGTTCGTAACTGTACAGCGAGGTGGAAGCGCACTGGCGGCTCGTCTCGGCGAAAGAGTGAGAGATCGAGATACACGCTATCTGCCTGGTCGTTCGCCAGACATTAGAGCCACTTCCTTTTACGTAATGATAGTATTAGATGCGATTACTGATGAGATTACAGGGTGATTACCGCGATTTTTATCCACAGTGGTTGGAAGCGGCGGTTATGGTCGGGGGGTAGGGGGGGGAGGGGGAAGGGGAGGGTGAGCTCGGGGGGGGTGGTTTCCAGGGGGGGTTTCACCACTGCATATGAATTCAGCCGACAGTCACGCAGGCAACGAGGCATAATGGCAGCCTCTGAGCGGTTATATACGACGGCGCTTCCAGGCTACAGGGCGGCGGGGGGTAATTCCGACCGCAAAGCGCGCCGGGCGAGCAGTCACGTCCCCGCCTGACGAAGGGGTTTCCTCGAGGACGACTCCGTAATGACGGAAGACCTTTTCCATCAGCGGCCGATAGCGTCGCCGCCGTCGCTCCACGCTCGCTTACGCCCGCTAATGCCCGGGGAATGGCTCCTGCGGCTCTGGGGGTACGGAGCCATTACGGGAACGCGACACCGGCTCCAACACGCCCCGGCGACGCTGTAATATATAGGACACTTGCATTGCCAGCGAAGAACATGCGTGTGTGCGTTTCGGTGGCTTCGCTGTTCCGGGGAAGTGAACACGATGAGACTCTCCTAAAACACTGTCGGTTGTTGAATGGACGAGGCTACACTCTGTCGCATTATCTGCAATTCTTTCAGTCTATTGTTGTTGCCTCTTTGAGCAAGCGAAAACCGGCCCTCTGTCCCTCTCCCCTTACCCCTACGCCTCCCGTTCCTCATTCTCGTGCGCTACTTTTTAATTATTTATTTTCTTCTTGTCATCATTCCTACTGTTGTTATTAATATTATCGTTATCAATTTTGTTATTGTTATTATTATCATTATTATTATTATTATTATTATTATTATTATTATTATTATTATTATTATTATTATTATTATTGTTATGATTATTATTATTATTGTTATTATTATTATTATCATTATCATTATCATTAATCATTATTATTATTATTGTAATCATGTGATTCCTACTTTACCGTGTAGACTCTCCTTATCCTCTCTTCTTCATCTTTCTTTCTTTCTTCCCATTTTCTTCTTCAATTTCTTCCCCCAACCCTTTCATATAACCTCAAGTTCTCATCTTTCCTTCTTCATAACAGATTATGATACTAATTGTGATAATATTGATTAACCATTAAATAAATAAAAAATATAATAACAATAAAAATAGAGATGATATTGATAATGATAGTATAATAATGATAATTATAGACAACAACGATGATAATGACAATCTCTTAGCTGTGTGTTTCATTCTTTCTATTACATTTAAGTTGTTTTATTACGTTGCTCATTACAATTATTACATTTAGGATGATTTTATTACGTTGCTCATTAAGCTTGGTGTTATGTGTTTCCTATATTCAAATGTCCCAAATTTCTTTGATATTGTTACATAGACTGATTTCCCTATTTCCTCTGCTAAAATTCTTGTATTGTAAATCTTATTTCCGACTCTTGTGATTTTTATCCATTATTATTTCTCCTCCAGACATGAGTACTTATATCATGACTCTATCGTCACCTGGTCTTTCTCTTTAAGTTCATCGTGTGCATGTCTGTGTATGTCTGAATTTCTCGTCCATCTATTTCCTTTGTTATCTCTGAAATTTCTCTCGTATCGTCCCTAAAAGTTTTTTTATTGATTCTATCTCTATAAAACTTTGTCTATCTTCATGAATATTTCTCCCTCCCTTGTTCTTAATTGCACTGGATCTTGTTAACATTTTCACACCTGTGAGTTTTTAATTAAGGTTTATTTTTCCCT
>NC_091579.1:8278879-8281379 GCF_042767895.1 Penaeus vannamei
AAAGTTGAAGGGGGACGAAAAAACATGTTTAAAACATGTATTTAACACGTTATCAGTAATCGGGTGTTACGCACGCACTCAAGAAATCAGTGTTTGATGATGCAGCTTTCCAGTTCTCTTTTCTTCTTTCTTCCTCTCTTCCTCCTTCCTCTCCAATCTTCCTATTATCTTCCTGCTTCTTTCTGATTCTTGCATTCTCTTTTTTTCCGCTTTTTAATATTTGTTTTCTCCCCCCCCCCTTTCAGTTAAGTCTATATCCCCGCCTCGTTATCTCCTCCCCCCCCCTCCTCTTCCTCTTCCTCCATTTGCTCTCTTCATCCCTAAATTTTGAAAAGAAAATAGAAATTATAATCGATTACATAAAGTCACGAGCATGAACTCAAAACGAGGCTAAAATTCTTCTTAAAAGTTTCAAATTTCGTGTCATTTTGTGGCAGTCTTTCTCTCGCTGTACAGCCTATTATCTACCATTATTATCATTCCATTTACATGTATTTTGAGAGAGAAATTATTTAGTCTTTTTTATTGCGAACAGATTTGCGTGTGTGTGTGTGCGCTCATGTGCACTTATCATTCGCACACAAGCTTCTTAATATTCGACAAAAAGTGAGGAGGAGAGAAAAAAAGATGTATGCAAATGAACATCATTGTGCGCGAAAATGATAGGACTGGATATCACATAACATAGATTGCAGTGATAAAAGAAATATATAACCAAAAATCTAACCCAGAGATCATGCAAAGCGCTTCGGCATTAATAAACGTGGGAATGTTGCACGTTTTCATTGCAACTGATTTTTGGTACAAAATCCTAGTCCTCAAAATGTCTTTTATTATTTTCTATCATATGATTTTGCTTTACAACTAATGGCAAAAGATCCTAGTCTCCCACAAAGACTTTTTTTTTTTGAAGACGAAAACAATCAAAATCGATACCTCATATGGTTATGCAAGTTTTTTTATTCTTCCTTATGTTCCCTCTGTTTTCATCGCTGTCAAAACCAACAGTTTTGAGATTTTTGCTTCGCATAACTCTTGATAACAAATAAACAGACAGAATAATACTGACAATCATTTTAGTAACATTCAGAATAACAAAAATAACAACAACACTAGTAACAATAATAACAATACTATTGTTGATAACAACAGCAGTTATAATAACAATAATAACAATAGTAGCAGTAATAGTAGTAGTATCAGTAAAGATAAGCAGGTCTATTATTCAGGAAATCTAATGACCCAATCAGATTTTCAAAATGTAATCAATGAGAACAAAATGGAGCAGACGGATAGACATGGGTTTAAAATCAATCAGAAATTCGATATGGAACTTGGACTGCAAGCTCACACTCAAAATCATTAAATTTTTCATTGTCTCGATTTTTTAAACATTATTTATAGGGTACAAGACTATAAACAATTGCTCTAACAATTCCAAATGTTTCTTAGGTGCGTAAAAAGTATATATATAACTGCTTCCTTAACCGGGAATTCATATAGGCCATACAGCTTTTTCCTCAATTACCTCTGGTTCTTAAAGATCGTACTGCATAATGATCGTGCAGAGTGCAACTGTGAATGCAATATTGTCTGAAGGTATGCGAACAGGAGAGCTAAAAACCTGATTTACTCTTTTTTTTCTCTCTCGGGAAGTTGTAGTTGTGATTGCAATTGAAAATAAGTTTGGACAAACCGATGGTGCAAGAGGTGACATAGAACACAGGCCTATGAAAGTACATTCTGTTACGACTGTAGATAGGAATAAAGCTTTGAAATCGCACATTATTTTTTGTTTGTTTCTTTCTTTCTTTCTTTCTTTCTTGTCCCCGTGTTCCCGATCTCTCTTCCATTTCCTTTCTGCGTCCATTCCATTCGCCCTTCTCTTTTTACCTCTTCCTTTCTTCCCTCCCTCCTCCAATAAATTCTTCCTTTTTTCTTTCCCTCCTCCCCTCCTTTCTTCCTTCCCTCCTCTCCTCCTTTCCTCCTTCTTCCTCCCCTCCTTTCCTCCTTCCATCTCCCTTTTTTTCTCTCCGTCCCCCTTCCCTTCTTTTTCCATTTCGCTCTTCCCCCTTCACCCTCACATCATTCCACCTTCTCCTTCTCCACTTTCCTACCTTCCCTCCTATCCCTCTGTTCACTACCTTCTCTCCCTCCACTTTCTGCCTTTTTCCTTCTTCCCTCTTTCTTCCCTCCCTCTCACTCCTTTTCTACCCCCCCCCCTCACCCCCACGTTCCACATGAGCGCGGAGCATCATGTGCCTTAAACAGAGAGCGCTAAGCACAAGGGAAAGAGAGAGAGAGAGATAATAATGATAATTATTATTATTATTATGATGATGATGATGATGATGATGATGATGATGATGATGATGATGATGATGATGATGATGATGATGATGATGATGATGATGATGATAATAATAATAATAAAAATCACCCAAATACTATATTAAATTTACTTGTTTCACCCTACACTATGGTGGTTGAGTGGGTAAAG
>NC_091579.1:8301379-8306379 GCF_042767895.1 Penaeus vannamei
CTTGCGTTTTTTTTTTTTTGTGTGTGTGTGTGTGTGTGTGTGTGTGTGTGTGTGTGTGTGTGTGTGTGTGTGTGTGTGTGTGTGTGTGTGTGTGTGTGTGTGTGTATGTGTATCTGTGTGTGTGTGTGTGTGTGTGTGTGTGTGTGTGTGTGTGTGTGTGTGTGTGTGTGTGTGTGTGTGTGTGTGTTTTGTATCACTTTCTAAGAGTATGGACAGTGTGTATCTTTTATTTGCGGTTTACAAGACTTTATATTTAAGTAGATTAACATTCCCTTCCCCCACACAGATCTTAAGACATTTAACTAGTAAGAGTGAATCTTGAAATTATATAGGCATTATATTCAGCCAACTGAACCCGCAAATTTTGTATCAAAATCCCGTTTTAGAATATGACTCAAAAACATTCATATTTTGATTTTTTTTTTTTTTTTTTTTTTTTTTTTTTTTTGCTTATCCTCAAACTTTTCCCCTTGTGTGCCATTATGTGATCTATTATTTGATCAAACTGTCTTATCAACAAAGCCATATATCACTGGAATTTGCATGTGATCCTCTGATCTTGCAGAGAATAAATATACTCTTTCAAGCGCTGAGTAACCACTTTCACTTCAAATTTTTCGAAGTATAATGTGTAAATGCTTAAGAGAATGTGCACACATACACACGTGCGTGTGTTTGTGTGAGCAAGAGCGAGAGAGAAAGAGAGATAGATAGATAGAGAAAGAGAGAGATGGGATGGAGAAAGAGAGAGAGAGAGATGATAGAATGAGGGGGGAAAGGGATGAAGAGAGAAAGGAAGATAGAATCAGAGACCGAGATAGAAAGAGAGAGAAAGACAGACAGAGAAAGAGAACAAGAGAGAGAGAGAGAGAGAGATGAAAGAGGGAGGAGAGAGAGAGAGAGATATGAGAGAGAGAAGGGGGGGGGGATTGATGGTGAAAGAAAGAGAAAGAGAGAGACAGAGACCGAGATAGAAAGAGAGAGAGAGAGAGAGATGAAAGACGATCTGTCAGCGCCGACTCGTAAATCGACCGCCCACTCGCCCGGTCCCTAAGTCGTGGGCGTGATGTCCAGGGAGATCTATTGGGGGGGGGGAGGAGAGAGGAGAGTAGGGGAAGAAGGGAGGACCACAAGAGAGCAAGAGAAGGGAGAGAGTAGGGCGGTAGGATGAGCCCAGGGAGAGGAGAGGAGGGGAGAAGGAGAGGGAGAGAGGAGAGGAGGGGAGAAGGAGAGGGAGAGAGAGGGAGGAGGACCACACGTATCCACAGTCGCTCGAGTGTGGGCGCGGGCCGTCGTGTCCTCGGGGATTCGTCAAGGGCGTCACCAAGAGGATAATCTTTTTTCTCTCTCTCTCCTCTTCTTGACATATGACCCACTTTGAATCTAAATTCCCCTATTACCGCGGGAGTTTAAGGTTTAAAGGTGTGCGTGTTTGCGTTGTAATGGTTAGTCGGCTCCGAGCGGGGGAAGGGAGCAGTGGTTAAGGGAGAGGTTTATGAGCGGCGGTGGGCGGCGAGACACGCAGGCAGGCAGGGGAGGGGACGAGGAGAGAGGGGGAGAGGAAAAAAGGGGAAGGGGATGAGGGAGGGAGGAGAGGAGAGAGAAGGGGGAGGGGAGAGGAAAAAGGGGAAGTGGGACGAGGGGAGAGGGGGAAGAGGGGGAAGGTGGATGAGGGGGACAGGAGAGGAAAAGGGAAGGGGAGAGGAAAAGTGTGAAGGGGACGAGGGAGAGGGGGAGGGGGAGGAAAAGGGGAAAGGGAAGGGAGCTAGGGAAATGGAGTTGGGGAGGGGGAGGAAAAGGGAAAGGGAAGGGAGCTAGGGAAATGGAGTTGGGGAGGGGGAGAGGAAAAAGGGGGAAAGGGGGAGGGGAGGGAGTTAGGGAAGAGGTGGGAGGGGAAGAGGAGTTGGGGTGAGGAAAAAGGAAGGGAGAGGAGAGGGGGAGTTGGGGGAGAGGAAAAGGGGAAAGGGAGCTGGGTGGAGAGGAAAAAGGGGAAGGGGAAAGAGAGTTAGGGAAGGGGAGGAGAAATGGAGTTGGGGAGGAGGGAAAGGGGATAGGGGAAGGGTGGAGGGAGGGGTGTTAAGGAGAGAAAAGCAAGGGGAGAGAGATAGGGGAAAGGGAGTGGAGGGACATGAAAGGAGGGAGGGATGGGGTAAGGAGAGAGAGTTGAACGTGAGGGAAAAGTAAGATGGGTAGGAGGAAGAAAGAGGGAGCAAGGAGGGAGAGAAAGAGTGAAGGAGGGGCGAGAAAAAAGGGAAGGTGAGAGGAGGAGTAGGGAGAGAGGGGAAGAGGAGAGGGGAGAAAGAGCGAGTAAGGGGAGAAGAAAGGGGAAAAGGGAAGAGGAAGGGAGACGGAGAAGAGGGAGAGGAAAAGGTGTAAGGATGGGACGAATAAAGTATATGAAAGATATTGAAGGATTGGAAAACGGGAAGAGGGAGGGATGAGATGTCAAGGAATTGGGAAAGAAGAGAGAACTCAATATCATGACCCAGAATAAAAGTTGGAATGGGAGAGAGGGGGTGATAATAAGCAGGGATTAAGGAATAGTAATTAACAGATAAGGGGAGGGGGGAGGATGGGAAGAAAGGAGTGGTGTAGGGATTGAAGAAAGGTGTAGAGAGAAAGAGAGCGATAAGATGTAGGGACGAAGACTGTGTACTTGTAGAACTGTGTCTTTGTATGGGAAGATAGAGAAAGGAGAAAAAAAGGTAAGGGCACTGGAAATAGGCGGAAAAGGGAGGAAAGAAAGGAAAAAAATAAAAAAGGGAAAGAAAGAAAAAAAAGGCAGAAAAGTAGAGGAAAAATAAAAAGCGGAGAGAGAGCATGGCAAAGTAACTGAAGGATGAGGACACGCAGAGAGAAAAAGGCAGGCAAAAAGAAAGAGATAAACAAGGAAAGAAATAGAGAGAAATAAAAAGGATGAGGGAGAGAGAGAGAGAGAGAGAGAAAGACAGAGAGAGAGAGAGAGAGAGAGAGAGAGAGAGAGAGAGAGAGAGAGAGAGAGAGAGAGAGAGAGAGAGAGAGAGAGAGAGAGAGAGAGAGAGAGAGAGAGAGAGAGAGAGAGAGACAGAGAGAGAGAGACAGAGAGAGAGAGAGAGAGAGAGAGAGAGAGAGAGAGAGAGAGAGAGAGAGAGAAACAGACTGATAGAGACAAAAACAGAGAAGAAAACAAAGAGAAGAAGAAGAGAGAAAAAGAGAAGCAGGCTTACACAAAGACAGAAAGATAATACATGGCTATATTGAAAGAGACCACTAGATTACTAAAGAGAGAGAGAGAGAAAGAGATAAAGGCGTAGAAGAGAGAGAAAGAGAGATAAAGAGGTAGAAAAGAGAGAGAGAGAGAGAGAGAGAGAGAGAGAGAGAGAGAGATAAAGGCGCAGAAGAGAGAGAAAGAGAGATAAAGAGGTAGAAAAGAGAGAGAGGGAATGAAAGAGAGAGAGAGAGAGACAGAGAGAAAGTGATAAGGAGGGAAAAAAGAGAGAGAGCGAGAGAAACAGATAAAGAAATAGAAGAGAGAGAAATAAAGAAAGAGAAAGAGAGAAAGAGAAAGAGAAAGATATAGAATAGAGAGAGAAAGATATAGAATAGAGAGAGAAAGATATAGAAGAGAGAAAGAGAGAGAGAGAGAGTAAATGCAAAGCGTACATGATTGAAGTGAATGGAAATACAACTTTCCTGGACGGCGCCGACGCCCCGAACACACGATAAAATCCAGATTATAATCATTAAAAACACAAAGTGAAAACTTGTTAAACTTTGAAGGTATAAACTTTAAGGCCGAGAATGATAGGATAAATGATCCGAATATTGTGATAAAAGATAAAATATAGAAAAGGATGTATGGAATAAGGAACAAATTTTTAAAATAACTTTAGATAATTGAATAACAAATAAAGAACAAATGCTGGAAAAATAGCTAAATTTGTTTCCTTTAAAATACTAGATGGAGACGAACAAAAAAGAAACACATTAGATTGATATGTATATACACACGAATGCATACACACATACTCTGACGCACAAACACAAGAAAATTAAGTAAAATGGATAAAAAATAAGGGTGATAGTAATAATAACAAAAACAACAACAAGAGCCGTAATAATGATAATAATAGTAATAACGATGATGATGATGATGACAACAATAATAATAATGATAATAATGATAATGATAATGATAACAATGGCAACTACAACAACAACACTAATCATAATAATAATAATAATAATAATAATAATAATAATAATAATGATAAGGATAATGATAATAATGATAATAATAATAATGATAATGATAATGATAATAATAATGATAATAAATGTAATAATAATAACTATGATTATTATTATTATCATTATTATTATTATTATTATTATTATTATTATTATTATTATTATTATTATTATAATGATGATAACAGCAACAATAATGATAATTATAGTGATGAAAGTTACAACAATGACAATAATAATAATGATGATAATTATTATTATTGTAATAATGATAATAATAATGATAATGATAATAATCATTCGAACCAGTAAAATAAATAATAATAGTATAATATGCGTATAACATAAGTATATATAGTATAAGTATAATATGAATGACTTTATGCTGATGTCAATGCTGCACACTTCCCTTACCCACACACCGCTGAAAATAAACACCTATTCATTAAAAACTCTAATCATAAATCTATTAAAAATGATAATAATAATAAAATAAAATAAAAAATAAAAAAATAAAAATAAAAAAAAGATATTGTTTACACATGATTTGTTCCGCCTGTCAAGGTATGGCAATTCATCATTCAGACTTTTACTGCTTGTACAAGTGTTTATTATGTCCAAAGATAAAATTGTTAAAGGCTCCAGAGAGAAAAAAAATTGTCTTGCAAGATAACTATAATTATGTTAATGATGGTGTTAATAAGGGTCATAGAGGGTGTTCGATGACTAAAGGGATTATATAATAAACCGTAGAGTAAAGAAGGGTATTT
>NC_091579.1:8321379-8323879 GCF_042767895.1 Penaeus vannamei
GTTTCATAATTTTCGTTCCCCCTTTTCAGTAATGTTCAAGCCGAATTCTCCACGCACCTCCCACCTTTCTCCCCCATCTCCCCTCCCTCTTCAGCAGTCTTTTAAACCCCCAACCTCACCTCTCTTGTTCATGGTCAACCTCTTAACCCTTCCTCTTTCTCTCTCTCTCCCTTTGCCAAACCCCCACTCCCCGCCTTACCCCCACGCTTCCCCCTCTTAGTCTACCCCCTCTAACATCCCTCATCCCCCTCCCTTTGTTCATGACCACAACTCCCCCCCCCACCATTCTCTCCCCCGTTCATCTTCCTCCTCCCCCTCCCCCCCATCTTGAAGCCCCTGCCCTCCAACCCTCCCTCCCCCCATCTTTAAACCTCTACCATCTTCAACCAGTCCCTACCTCCCCTCCCCCTCCATCTTGAAGCCCTGCCCTCCAACCCTCCCTAACCCTCCCTCACCCCATCTTGAAACCTCACCCTCCAACCCTCCTCGCAATACCTCCATCTTTAAACCCCACCCTCCAACCCTCCTCTACCCCCTACCCCCACACCTTTAACCCCAACCATCCAACCCTCCCTACCCCACCTACCTCCTCATCTTTAAACTCCCACCATCCAAATCCCTCCCAACTTCCTCTCTCTTCTACCCTCCCTACCCCCATCTTGAAACCCCACTCCTCCAACCTCCCTTCCTACTCCCCTTCCCCCCATCTTGAAACCCCGCCCTTCCAACCTTCCTCCCTACCCCCCTTTACCCCACACTAACCCCCCTCCTTGCTTAGATGTCTTGGAAGATCAGTATCGAGTCCATAAAGAAGGCTTTTCACGCTTGGCTCTGAGGTGGGTGCGGTAACTAGAGCTCTCTCGTCTCTCTTCTTCTTCTTCTTCTTCGTCTTCTTCTTCTTCTTTGCCTTCTTCTTTCTTTTCTTATTCTCACACTTTTTTTTTTTCTTAATTTTCTCCTTCCGTTTTTTTTTTTTTAGCTTATTTCATCTCTTTCGTCTTTTTTATCGTTCTTATTTTCGTATTTTTCTTCTTATCGTTGTTTTTCTCATTCTTTTTCTTTTTTGCATCATCGTCGTCGTCTTTATCGTCGTTTTTCTTCTACTTCTCCTCCTCACTATTTGCTTCCCCTTCTTTTTCTTCTCATCCCCTTCCTCCTCTTCCTGCCTCTCCTACTCCTTTTTTTTCCTTTTCTTTTCCTTCTTCTTTTCCTTCTTTTTCTCCTCCTTCTTCTTTCTTCTACTCTCTCCTTCTCCTTATTGTTCTTTCTCCTTCTTCTTCTTTCTTCTTCTTCTTTTTCTCCTTCTTCTTCTTCTACCCTCCTCTTTACCTTCCCCTCCTTACTTTCTCCTCCTTAACTCCCCCTGCTTCTACTCCTCTTCCTCCCCCTCTTCCTCTCTTCCTCCTCCTCTTTCTCTTCCTTCTCTTACTCCTCCTCTTCCTCCTCTTCTCCTCTTCTCCTCCTCCTCTCCTTCTCCTACTCCTGCTCTTCCTATTCCTCTTCCTCCTTTTCTTTCTTTCTTCCTTTCTATCAAGTGAGGTGAGGTGGGGTTAAATGACTTGTGAGAGGTGGAGGTCCAGAAGATGAAAGAGGGGTGAGAGGTGAAAGGTGAAGAAGGAGAGGGAAGGGGAAGGAGGAAGAGGAAAGGAAAGGGAGGCAGAGGAAGGGAGAGAAAGGAGAAGAAGAGAGGGAGAGGGGGATACAGCTGGGGAGAGAGAGAGAGGAGGAGAGGAGGGAGAGGGGGAGGAGGGGGAGATGAGGGAGAGGAGAGGGGGGATACGGGGAGAGGAGAGAGAGGAGAGAGGAGGGAGAGGAGGAGAGAGGGAGAGGGGATACGTGGGGGAGAGAGAGAGGAGAGGGAGGAGAGGAGAGAGGAGGAGGGATACGGGGGAGATAGAGAGGAGAGCAGGGGAGAGGGGAGGAGGGAGATGGGAAATGGGGGAGAGAGAGAGGAGAAAATGAGAGAAGGGAGAGGGGAGACCGGAGAGAGAGAGAGAGACAAGAGAGGGAGTTAGTGTTCATAAATACAAAAAGAATGAGTGTATTTTGCTCTCTGATAAGGCATCGGGGATACGAGACGAAAGGTTGCAACATAGTAAATATTCCTTATATTTTTCCTCTTCTATTTTTATTTTTTTATTTTATTTTTATTTTTTCTGTCGGTTATATTATTATTTTTTTCTTTTTTCTTTTTTTCTTTTATTTTTTTATTTTCTGTCAGTTATATATTTTTTTTCTTTTTTGTTCTTTTCTTTTTTTCTTTTCTGTCAGTTATATAATTTTTTCTTTTTTTTTCTTTTCTCTTTATTTTCTGTCAGTTATATTATATACTTACACAACGGTTTGGACGGTAGCTCGTTTTTCTAACCAATTTGATATCAGAGATAAGGAAAACGTATATACACATAGATAAGATAAGATGAGATAGATAAGATTTATAAAAGAGGATATGTATTCTCAGCTTCGACGCAATTTACATATAATGATTATATACAAAGAA
>NC_091579.1:8333879-8346726 GCF_042767895.1 Penaeus vannamei
CGAACGACCCATCTCCCGCACCCACCCCCCACCCCGCCCACCCACTTACCCACCCCGCCCGCCCACCCACTTACCCACCCCGCCCGCCCCCCCCGACCTCGAACGACCCATCTCCCGCACCCACCCCCCACCCCGCCCACCCACTTACCCACCCCGCCCGCCCCCCCCGACCTCGAACGACCCATCTCCCGCACCCACCCCCCACCCCGCCCACCTACTTACCCACCCCGCCCGCCCCCCCCGACCTCGAACGACCCATCTCCCGCACCCACCCCCCACCCCCCATCCACCTACCCACCCCGCCCGCCCCCCCCGACCTCGAACGACCCACCTCCCGCCCAGCGCCGTCGCTCTCCGGGTTGCAGCGTCGCTCCCCCTTCGCGCCTCTGACCTCTTGCTATCCTCGCGTCTGCGGCTCCTCCTCGGATTCGCGTGACGCTCGCCAACCAATCAGGCGGCATTTAGAAATAATTTGAGGCGCTTTTCGGGCGTCTTGCCGGAGCGCCGTGAGCAGTAGGGGGCGGGCGGAGGAGAACTGGGGAACGGGGGTGGGGTGAGGGGGTGGGATGGGGCGGGCGTGGGGGATGGGGGAGGGTGGTGGGGGAGAGGGGAAGGGGGAGGGGGGGGTGTCTTCATTTCCTCCGCATCTTGACGGCGACGTGTAGCTGATACAGGCGGCGTATTTATGTATCATTATGAGGAGAATATATGAATATGAATCGGTGAGGGAAAAGTTGTAGTCGGCGCTTAAATGCACGCTTACACGCACGCACGCACACGCACACTTCCCCCCCCCCGACCCCACCCCCGTTGTTATTTGAAGTCCGCGTCTATGCGTCCGAGTGTCGCCCGCTGTCGTCCGAATCCCATTCATCAGACTTCGAACCACAAAAAAAACAACGCAAAGTCACGAAAATTTGACCTCGTTACAGTGACATCCTCTCACCAGCGACCATTTTAGTCGCGTGTTCAAACCTGTTATTTCGGTTTCCTATTTATATATTCATTCGTTAACGTATCTGCTTCAGCGCAGTCAAAATAATTCATGAATGACCTTAAGAAAAAAAAAGAAAAAAATAATAAATGAAGCAAAAGAACCCGAATAAAAAGAAAAGAAGAATTCATGAATGACCCTAAGGAAAAAAAATAAAAAAATAAATAAACGAAGCAAAATAACCCGAATAAAAAGAAAAGAAAGAAAATCTATAAATAACCTCCTATAAATAATAAGTAGTATCATTACGTTTATAAGTTATAAAACCTTGATAGTCTCAACAGCTTGATTACAAGAGTCACTTAACAAGTACCAGTTTGAGGACCTGGAATTTCCTTTGACCTTTGACGGTCTTTAATATCTAACACTTAAAAATGGAGGAAGGAGGGAAGGGAGAGAGAGAGAGAGAGAGATAAAAGACAGAAAGAGAGAAAGAGAAAAATGGAGGAAGGAGGTAAGGAAAGAGAGAGAGAGAGAGAGAGAGAAAGATAGAGATAAAAGACAGAAAGAGAGAAAGAGAAAAATGGAGGAAGAGAGGGAAGGGAGAGAGAGAGAGAGAGACAGACAGAGATAAAAAAAGAGAAAGAGAGAGAAAAAACAGAAAGAGAAAAATGGAGGGAGGGAGGGAAGGGAGAGAGACGTAAATGAGAGAGGGAGAGAAAGAGAGAATGATAGAGAAAGAGAGAGAGAGAAGCGACAGAAAGAGAAAAAGAGAAAGATGGAGGAAGAGAGGGAAGGAAGAGAGACGTAAAAGAGAGAGGGAGAGATATAGAGAATGATAGAGAAAGAAAGGAATAGAGAGAGATAGAAATAGAAAAAGAGAAAGATGGAGGGAAAGAGAGAGAGGGACTTGGGGAGAAAAAGAGGGAATGAGATAGAGAAAGAGAAAAACGACATAAAGAGAGAAAGAGAAAGACAAGGAAAAAAAGAGTCAAAAAGATATATATATATTGCATTCGCTTTCATCTCTCGTATCTCAAAAAAATCACCAAAAAAAATCTTCACCTAAACTTCCCCAAATAAGAGAAAAAAAAAAGACAAAGACAATATTTATCCGAACTTTCCATTCATATAAGTCCATGATAATCCGCACAGCTTTCACCAATTTCATCCGCACAAAATAACTTTCAAAAGAAGTGGTCATCGTTATCCTCCAAATATACACGAAGGAATTTTAAGTGAAGTGAATACCAGTGCACGTACATACCTTATGACGTCATTAAAGTGGACACTGAATTAGAGGTACGGTTTGTTAAAGAGACACCCGTTAAAAAGTTTTTTTTTGTGTGTGTATTCGGATAAAAAGGTTTCTTTGTATATTCGGATAAAAAGGTTTCTTTGTGTATTCGGATAAAAAGGTTTCTTTGAATATTCGGATAAGAAGGTTTCTTTGTATATTCGGATAAGAAGGTTTCTTTGAATATTCGGATAAAAAGGTTTCTTTGTGTATTCGGATAAAAAGGTTTCTTTGAATATTCGGATAAAAAGGTTTCTTTGAATGTTCGGATAAAAAGGTTTCTGTGTATATTCGGATAAAAAGTTTTTTTTTTTGTATATTCGGAAAAAAGGTTTCTTTGAATATTCGGATAAAAGGGTTTCTTTGAATATTCGGATAAGAAGGTTTCTTTGAATATTCGGATAAAAAGGTTTCTGTGTATATTCGGATAAAAAGGTTTGAATATTCGGATAAAAAGGTTTCTTTGAATGTGTATATTCGGATAAAAAGGTTTCTTTGAATGTGTATATTCGGATAAAAAGGTTTCTTTGTATATTCGGATAAAAAGGTTTCTGTGTATATTCGGATAAGAAGGTTTCTTTGAATGTTCGGATAAAAAGGTTTCTGTGTATATTCGGATAAAAAGTTTTTTTTTGTATATTCGGAAAAAAGGTTTCTTTGAGTATTCGGATAAAAAGGTTTCTTTGAATATTCGGATAAAGAGGTGTCTGTGTATATTCGGATAAAAAGGTTTCTTTGAATGTTCGGATAAAGATATTTCTTTGTATATTCGGATAAAAAGTTTTTTTTGTATATTCGGAAAAAAGGTTTCTTTGAATATTCGAAAAAAAGGATTTTTTGTATATTCGGATAAGAAGGTTTCTTTGAATATTCGGATAAAAAGGTTTCTTTGAATATTCGGATAAAAAGGTTTCTTTGTATATTCGGATAAAAAGTTTTCTTTGAATATTCGGATAAAAATATTTCTTTGTACATTCGGATAAAAAGTTTTCTTTGTAGATTCGGATAAGAAGGTCTCTTTTTTATCATTAATTCGGTTTTATATTGATTTTTTTTTTGGGGGGGGGCGAGGGTGACGGAAGTTGGTTAGCTCCTTTTTTGCTTTGTTTTTTTTTTCTTCTTTTTTATCCTTATATTTCCCATTTCTTTTAGTTATAATGTATATTTTTTATTGATTTTTTAGTAGATGTTCCTATTCGTTATGTGTTCTTATCATGTTTTCTCGTCTCCTTCTTCGTTATCTTTTCCTCTTACTTCTTCTTTCCTTCGTTCTCCTCCTTTCTCTTCCTTCCTAGCCATCTTGTTTCCCCCTCTTCTTCCACTTCTATCATCTTCCCCTTCTCCTCCATCCCGTCTTTTATCACCTCTTTCTTGTTTTCTTCCGCCTTCTTTTCATACTATTTATTCTTTGCTTTATTATCTTATTGTCTTTCTTTTCTATACCCTCCTCCACCTCCTACTTCTTCCTCTTTTCCATAATCTATTACCTAATTTTTCCCATTTCTCTTTATTCTCCTTTCACTTCTGTATCTCCCAATATTCTTTAAGCTATTTTTTCTCCTTTTCTTCCTTTTCCCTTCTCATTTTTCTTCTTTTCTTCTTTCTTTTGTTTTTTCATCTCCCCCTTTCTCATTTTCCTTCTTCCTCTTCCTCTTTCTTCTGTTTCTTTATTTCCTGTTATTCTTTTTCTTCTTCTACTTCCCCTTCTTCTATTTCTTCATCTCTTTCTTCTTTTTCTTCTTCTTCTTCTACTTCCCCTTCGTCTATTTCTTCATCTCCTTCTTTTTCTTCTTCTTCATCTTCTTCCCCTTCTTCTGTTTCTTCATCCCCTCCTTCCTCTTTTTTTTTTTCCTCTTCATCATATTCCCCCTTCTTCTGTTTCTTCATCTCCTTCTCCCTTTTTTCTTCTTCTTCACCCCCCCTCTTTCTGTTTCTTCATCTCCTTCTTCTCCGTTTTCTCGTCTTCTTCATCTTCTTCCCCTTCTTCTATTTGTTCATATTCTCTTTTTTTCTTCTTCATCAACTTCGTCCTCCTGTTTTTTTCACCTTCTTCTTTTTTCTTCTTCTTTATTCCCCTCCTGTTTCTTCATCTCCCCCTTCTCCATTTATTATTATTATTCTCCATCTTTTTCTATTTCTTCCTCTCCTTCTCCTCCCTTTTTTCTTCATCATCATCCCTCTCCTTCCGTTTCTTCATCACCTTCTTCTCCTTTTTCTTCTTCTTCTTCTTCTTCCTCTCCCTTCTGTTTCTCAAGGAAGTCACGCATTAGAGTGGCAACTTGGAAGGTATATCGTGCAATTGCAAAAGATCAGGGAGGCCGTGTAGGGAGGAGGAAGGAGGAGAAAGGAGGAGGGAAAGGAGGGAGGAGGAAGGAGGGAGGGGAAGGGAAAGGAGGGAGGAGGAAGGAGGATGGAAAGGAGGGAGGAGGGAGGAGGAGGGAAAAGAGGGAGGAGGAAGGAAGAAGGAGGAAGGAGGAGGAGGGAAAGGAGGGAGGAAGGAGGAGGAAAAGGAGGGAGAGAGGATTGAGGAGGAAAAGGAGGGAGATTGAGGAATGAGGAGGAAAAGGAGGGAGAAGGGGAAGGAGGGAGGAGGAAGGAGGAGGGAAGGGAAAGGAGGGAGATGGAAGGAGGAAAAGAAGGGAGAAGGGAAGGAAAGGGAAAGGAAGGAGGAAAGAGGAGGGAAATGAGGGAGAAGGGAGGGGAAGGGAAAGGAAAGAGAAGGGAGGGGAAGGGAAAGGAGGGAGAAGGGAGGGAAGGGAAAGGAGGGAGAAGGGAAAGGAGGGAAAAGGGAAATGAGGGAGGAGGAAAAAGAGGGAGAAGTGAGGGAAAGGAAGAGGAAGGTGAAAGAAGGTAACAGTAGAGTCGGAGGAATGAAAAGGAGTAGGAGGAAAAAGAAGGGCGAAGAGTGAGGAGGAAGAAAAGGGGAAGAGAGAGGAAAGGAGAGGAATAGGAGTAGGAAACAAGAATTGATAATAGATAATAATGTGCCCTTGATTATTTATTTTTCTTTACATGCTTTTTAGTAAAGAAGAAAAAAAACAATAATCAAAGCAATGATAACGAATAATAATGATATTTTAGAACGTAATAATGCTCTGGATAATCAAAGTAGTGATTATCAATATAAATTTACCAGAAGAAAGACGACACAGTAATAACAATAATGATGTGGAAATAAGTAACAATCAGAGAAACACCAAAAAAAAAAAAAAAAAAAAAAAAAAAAAAAAACACACAATAAAATATCAAATATGACGTGAACAAAGACAATAATACACACAAGGAAACGAAAATAGTGGGACAGCTGTTAAGAAAAAAATAGAAAGAAAGAAGGAAGGAAGGAAAGAGAGAGAGAAAGAAAGAAAGAAAGAAAGAAAGAAAGAAAGGAAGGAAGGAAGGAAGAAAAGAAAGAAAGAAAGACGAAAGAAAGAAAGAAAAAACACGAAATAAGAAAGGAACACAAAAGAAACAAAGAAAGAGAAAAAAAACACGACAGAAAGAAAGAGAGAAAGAAAAACACGAAAGAAAGAAAGAAAAAAAACACGAAAGAAACAACGAAAGACAGAAAGAAAAAAAACACGAAGACTAGTCAGCATAAAAAAGCAAAATGTTGATAAAAGAAGAAGAAGAAGAAGAAAAAAAAGGCAAGAAGGTCACCCAAGACATTTTTCGCCGTTTAAGAAGATTGTCAAAGACCGTAAGATTTATAGGAAAAAATTGCCGTCGGTTGGACCTGCACTTAAGGGTTGTTTGCTAATTAACCTCACGTGATGGCGGAAGAGGGAAAGAGAGACGGAAAAGTAAGAAGAGAAAAAGAAGTAAAAAGATTTTTTTGCGCAAAAGGTGAACGTGTTTGCTTTTTGTTCTGTTTCTGTTGTTTATTTAATGATTTTTGCGATCTTGATTATATTTATTACTGTTGTTTTTATCTTTATCATTGTTTTTCTTATCATCATGATTATGACTATGTTAACAATGAAAAAAAGTACTAATCATGATATGAGGATTAAAGCAATAGTAATTATAATAATTGTAATATTGATGATAGTAATGATAACAAAAATAACAACAACAATCATAATGCTAGCAATAATAATGAAGATAGTGGTAATAATAATGATCATTATGACAATAATAGTAATAATAACAATAATTATTATAATAATAGTAGTAATAATAATGATAAATATAATAATGATAACAATAATAATAATAATAATAATGATAATAATAATAATAATAATAATGATAATGATAATAATAATAATAACGATAATAAGGATAAGGATAATAATGACAATATTAATGAATAATAATAACAATAATAACAACAATACTAAGAATGATAATCATAGTTATAGATAAAGCAAATAATGATGATAATAGATATGATTATATCAATGGAAACAATAATAGTAGTTAGTGTTATTACTATCATTATTATCATTAACATTTCAACTACTATCATCATTATTATTGTCAGTTTATTGATTTAACATTACTTATTTTTTCATTACTATAATGTCTAACATTATTACCATTGTTATCATTATTCATTCTATTCCATGATTATCATTATCGTTATTATCATTATCATTATCATTATAATTACTACTATTATTATTGTTGTTATTATCATTATTATCATTAATATCATTATCATCATCATTATTATTATTATCATTATCATTATCATTATCATCATCTTAACTATCATCACTATATCATCGTCATTATCGTTATCATTATTTTTCATTATCATAATCATCATTATTGTTATTATCATTATTATCATTACTTTATTGTTGCTGTTGTTACTATCATTAATATTCATATCATCAATACTTTCATTATCATTATCATCATCATTTTCGTTATCATTATTGTTATTATCATTATTGTTGTTGTTGCTGCTACTGTTGTTGTTGTCATTATTATCATTATCATTATTGCTTTTATTCATTTATCAGTATTATCATTATTATAATCATCATTTTTACACTTGCAATTACTAATACTATTGCAGTTATCATTATTACAATTTTTGTTCTTATTAATACTATTATTATCAGTATAATTATTATAATTATCATTACTTTCATTATAAGTATTCTTGGTGTTGTTGTTGAAAGGTATGAATGAGAATGAATATCTTGTATTTGACCGGTATCGAATTCGAAACCGGTTAAATACATTTTTGTATTATGAAGATATTCATTCTTATTCATACCTTTCTACATTTGTCAACATGAATACGGTTCATCGCTATTGCTGTTGTTGTTGTTGTTGTTATTATTATCATCATCATTATTGCTATCATTATCAGCATCATCATTGTTATTATTATCATCATGATTATCATCGTTACTATCATTATCTTTATATATGTGTACACACACAAACAAACATATGCACACATAAAATGCACACACATACATATATACAATATACAAATATATACATATATATATATATATATATATATATATATATATATATATATATATATATATATATATATATATATATATATATATATATATATATATATATATATATATATATATATATATATATATATATATATATATATATATATATATAAGCACACACACACAGACACATTTACCAACATACTCGTACAAAACATTCCCCCCACTCTTTTTATCCCACATATTCTCTACGTAAATTCAAAATCACATCATCCAGAGGTTTTACAAAAATCACTCTCTACCTACATGCAATGCGGTCATTCATAAGCTGCCAACCAGATACAACGTTGTTTTTCCGCTTGTTAAACAACCCCTGATATGTGTGTATGTATTATTGCATATATATATATATATATATATATATATATATATATATATATATATATATATATATATATATATATATATATATATATATGTATGTATATATATATATATATATATATATATATATATATATATATATATATATATATATATATATATATATATATATATATATATATATATATATATATATATATATATATATATGGAATAACGCATTGATATCATCAATTTATGAGTGTGTGTGTGTGTGTGTGTGTGTGTGTGTGTGTGTGTGTGTGTGTGTGTGCATGTAGATAGATAAACAGATAGATAGATAGACAGATAGACAGATACTTAGATAGATATGTAAGTATATTTTTTTTTTTCTACTTTCGTCTTCTTTCCTTTCTCTCGCTCTCTATCGTGTGCTTTCTCCCATCTATCAACCCACGAAGTCTATCAGTGTAGCTAAATGCCCGGAAAATATGACATGAATGTGACAAGGAAAGTTTTCGAGATCGTGGGTGATTTTGCGGGGGGGAGGGGGGAGGGGGGGAGGGGTAGGGGGCGTCTGCACAATACAGGATGTATGTTTTAGAGCATTAACCCTTTTTTGTGTCAATTTGGCCATTGGGTGGAGCTGATTATATATATATATATATATATATATATATATATATATATATATATATATATATATATATGATTTTCTTCTATTTTCATTGTTCTTCACTTTTCTTAGTCTGTTCCTTTAATATTTTCTTGTTTTTTTAAGGGGCATGTCATTCACATCCACTTTTTTTCTTTCTTTTTTTTGTATTTTGGTCGGTTAGTTGTGTGACTTTTGTTTACCTCTTTCTTCATTTTTTATCATTATTTTCTATTTTCATTGTTCTACTTCACTTTTCTTAGTCTGTTTCTTTAATATTCTCTCTCTCTTTTAAGGAGGTTGCTAATCACGTCTCCTTCTTCCACTTTTTTATATTTTGGTCGATTAGTTTGAATTTTCTTTATTCCCTTCTTCATTTTTTTCTTTTTATTTTCTTATCTTCATTTTTCTATTTTTTTTCGTTATCTTTATTAATATTGGATGAAGTAGGAAGAGTCTTGCATATATCTTTGCTTTAAAGAAATTGGATAAAATATTTTTTATATTCTTCCCTATAATGATGGCAGTGATGATAATACAGATGATGCATGTCAATGGAATTATGGATAATAATGCTTATCATAACAAGGACAAGAATAATTCTAATGCTAATGATATCAAGGTTAATAATGACCATAACGTCGGTAATGATATGGTGATAATGATATAAACAATGAAAGTTATAATAAAAAGGATGTATGTAAAACAAGGTTGATCATAGCAATAACGAGTTAATGATAGTGATGATAATGATAATAGTAATAAGAATGGTATTGATAATCACGATGAGAGTAGTAATGATAATGAAAATGAAAACAATAGTAATGATAAAGGTAATAATATTGATAATTATAATAACGATACTGATATTAATAGTAATAGTAGCAGTGAAAATGATGATAATAATGATAATGATGATAATATTAACATTAATAATAATAATAATAATAATTGATACTAGCAATGATGATGATCATGATAATTACTGTAATCATTATTGTTATCATCATCATCATTGTTGTCATTATTAATATAATGATAACAAAAACCATCGTAGCAATTATACTAATAATGAAAATAATATTATAATCTTTTATAGAAATGACATTCACAGTAATAATTTCGACTATACAAAGCAAAGGTAACATTATTTTAGACAAACGATCTACAAACACATAATAATTGAATTTAACAAAACAATCACTGCCGCAAAATCGTTAATTCATACTCAGAATGTGTTAAATATCTTTATTTTTGAGGAACCTTCGTTTCTACGCAACATCTGTAGATAGTATAAAAGAAACCGTGTCATATATATATATATATATATATATATATATATATATATATATATATATATATATATATATGTGTGTGTGTGTGTATGTGTGTGTGTGTGTGTGTGTGTTTATATATATATATATATATATATATATATATATATATATATATATATATATATATATATATATATACATATACACACACACACACACACACACACACACACACATACACACACACACACACACACACACACACACATACACACACACACACACACACACACACACACACGCACACACACACACACACACACACACATACACACACACACACATACATACATATATATATATATATATATATATATATATATATATATATATATATATATCGATGTCATTCTCACAGTTTTTTTTCCTATATTTCACCCTCCAATTGTTCAGGAAAAAGAATATCTATACAAATGCTAACTCTAAAGACGTCCCATCACCACCGCAAAGCCATTCCCTCGGCCGCACTAAGAGCAGGCTCCGTCGCACCAAACCCGTTTCACCCCTTCACCAAACCCGCAATCCTCCCCATATCCGCAGAGCCACGCTACTTTCCCCCTCAGAACCGATGCCGTGAACCAGGAAGCCGGCTTGAACCAACAGCGAGAGTACGAGAAAACAAACAGTGCCGGTGGAACGTGGGACCGAAAGGAATAATGTCATCAGTTAAAACGATAGATGTGGATGATCGAGAATTTTGTTTTGATAGATCTTTAATTAAAAGAATGAATGGATTAATTGAGGAATCGTGATGAAGGGAAATAAACGATAGTTGTGTGATTGAGAATTTGTTATTGATAGATTACCTGAAATTATGAATGGATTAATTGAGGACTCGTGAGGCTGAAACGAAATGATATGATCGATGACAACGATAGAAATCAATGAAGAATTATACTCAGACTTTTAAGTGGATAAAAGAATTAATGAATGAACTGTTTCATCGAATAAAGAAATAAATTTATAAATAATAGATTTTGCCGTTTTATTAAAGAAGAAAAATCTCGAACAAATTATATTTATGCACCCTCTCCTCCTCTTAAAATCAATAACAACGAAAAAAAAAAAACAGATAAACCCAAATCACATATACAAAAAAACACAAACACACAAATCAGATCATTCCGTGTTGCGTCACCTCCTCCTCCTCCTCCTCCTCCTCCTCTTCCTCCTCCTCCTCCTCCTCCTCCCCTCCTCCTCCTCCTCCTCCTCCTCCTCCTCCTCCCTCCTCCTCCTCCTCCCTCCTTCCTTCCTTTCTTCCTTCCTTCCTCTTCCTTTTCCTTCCTTCCTTCCTTCCTTCCTTCCTTCCTTTCCTTCCTTCCTTCCTTCCTTCCTTCTTCCTTCTTTCTTCCTTCAATTCCTTCCTTCCTTTTCCTTCCTTCCTTTCCTTCCTTCCTTCCTTCCTCTTTCCTTCCAAGCCTCTCCTTCCTTTCCTTCCTTTCCTTCTTTCTTTCCTTCCTTCCTTCCTTTCCTTCCTTCCATCCTTTCTTCCTTCCTTCCTTCCTTCCTCCTTTTCCTTCCTTCCTTTTCCTTTCCTTTCTTTCCTTTCCTTTCCTTCTTTCCTTAATTCCTTCTTCCTTTCCTTCCTTCCTTTCTCCATCTTCCTTTCTTTCCTTCCTTCCTTCCTTCCTTTCCCCCTTCTTTCCTTCCTTCCTTCCTTCCTTCCTTCTTTCCTTTCTTTCCTTCCTTCCCCTTCCTTTCCTTCCTTTCCTTCCTTTCTTTCTTTCTTCTTTCTTCTTTCTTTCTTTCTTTCTTCTTTCTTCTTTTTTTCTTTCTTTCTTTCTTTTTTCTTTTTCCTGTTTTTTTCTTTTTCCTTTCCTTTTTCTTTTTTCTTTCTGCTGCTTTTTCTTTCTTTTCCTTTTTCTTTTCTTTCTTTCTTTTTCTTTTCTTTTCTTCTTTTTCTTTCCTTTTCCTGCTCTTCCTTCCTTCCTCCTTCCTGGCGAGACGTGACGTAACGCGGCGGCAACTAACGAGGCGAGAGAAGACGGCTTTTGGGACTCTTTGGTTACGCCGCTTCACCGCAATGGCGATCGCAATTTCTTGGCCATTTTTATCGCGTCGACCGGAAGTACGGAGGTGGGTGGAATAATGTGGGGAAAGGGATGTATGAGGTGGGAGGGGTGAAAGGAGGAAAGTTGGGAGAGAGGATGGGAAGTGAGGAGAGGAAGAACTGAGGAGGGGAATGGGAGGGGGAATGGGGGATAAGGAGGGGAGAAGTGGGCCTGGGAGGTGGGAGTGGGGGATAGGAGGGGGATGGGGAGCAGGGGAGGAGGGAGGAGGGGGGTGGTTGGGGGATGGGGAACCGGGGAGGGAGGCGGGTGGGGGAAGGAGTTTATCAAAGAGGATGGGATTTACCGCGTGGATTATTTTATTTATTCATTTCATTTATTTTTGCTACTCTATAATCATCTACCTATATATCTATGTATTCACCACATAATATTCAGTTGTCACTCTGTTTATGGATTTACCCATATATATATATATTTCACTTATCATCTAAATCTCAGTCTATCTATCTATCTACTCACCTATGAATAAATAAACAATACAGTTACTACAAAAACACTTTTTAATAATCACTAAATCTAAATTCTAGTTCATGTCCAGAACAGCTTGTTTCCTTAGTTATAATAGCTATTGCTTTAATCTAATGAATATTACAGAACACAATTGCATTATATGAACGTAAACAATTTCGAATGGTATGTAAGAAAAAATTATACCAAAATATCAATTTAAGAAAACAAAATACAGTTTTTGGCCTTGTATTTAAGTACCGGACGTCATTGATAGTTTAGTAGATGCTCTTTAGTGTTTCCTTTTAAA
>NC_091579.1:8347226-8349726 GCF_042767895.1 Penaeus vannamei
ATATATATATATATATATATATAAAAAGAGAGAGAGAGGAGAGAGAGAGAGAGAGACAGACAGACAAGACAGAAGAAAGAAGAGAGAGAGAGAGAGAGAAGAGTATATATATATATATATATATATATATATATATATATATATATATATATACATATATATATATATATATATATATATATATATATATATATATGTATATGTAAATATATCTAAACATACGCAATTTTGTGTGTATGCATATATGTGTATATAGATGAATAGATAGATAGATAGACATATAAATACAGATAGGTAGATACAAATACAGATACACAGATACAAATACAGATACATAGATACAAATATAGACAGATAGATTGGCAGATTAGATAGACAGAGGTATCCCTTTATAACATATCCAAAAGTATATTTTACGTTCAATCTCTCTCTCAACCTGAATATATTACGTTTTGTTTCGTACATCTAATACACTCTCTTGTCGATAGAGTATCATATATCACGAAATGCTAAATCAAAGAAACATCAATACTCACACAACACACGCTGCAATACACACGAAATACTCGTTGCATTTACATATCAAACCGAAGACACTCACTCGCGGCTTCGGATAAGCGCCCCGATTTACCGATACGTCGAAACATTTACCCACGCTCGTGACGAGACGGAAAATTCGCCGTAAAACGTAACCGATCGAAGATAAACGCTCCGTAATTTGAATGAGTGATGAAAACCGCAAACTTGCTCGGGTAATCGTGGTTAACAAGGGAAGATCAAGCGGTCTGGCGCTTACACGGACTCGCAAAACGGCCTTATCGGGCTGGATCGGAAGGCACGGTAGGGGAGGGGAGGGAGGGGTAGGGAAGGGGTAGGGAGGGGAGAGGAGGGGAGAGGTAGGGAAGGGAAAGGAAGGGAGGGAGGGGAGGGAAAGGAAAGGAAGGGATGGAGGGAGGGAGGGGACGGAAGGGAGGGAGCGAGAGAGAGAGAAAGAGAAAGAGAGAGGAAGATAAACTGAAAGAAAGAAGGGAAAAGGAAGGAGGAGAGAGAGAGAAAGCGAAGGAGAGAGAGAGGAAGAGAAACTGATAAAAAGAGAAGGGAGGGAGAGAGAGCGAAGAGAGGGAGAAGGAGAAAGAGAAAGAGAGACGAAGAAATACTGATAGAAAGAAGGGAGGAGGCGAGAAGGAGTAAGAGATGGAGGAAAGGAAAATGAGGGAGAGAAAGAGAGAGGAAGAGAAAGAAAGAGGAAACAAAGTAGCAGAGAGATACACGCAACAGATACTCCAACAGAAAAATAGATAAGCAATTACATTCCTCCGTTAAAATGAGTTAAGTGACAGACACACACACACAAAAACCAGTAACATTATTTATCACTTGTTTGGGCACAATCATTTCCTCGAACAGTCCCCACTCATGCATTAACCTCATGAATATGCCAAACTTATCAATAAAATCGTCATTATCGTCGATATGTCTCCATTTCTCACCTGTCTCTTTATCACCACTCCGGTGACTTTCGACAGGAAAAAAAACTCCATTAAACCAGCCCAAGTTGATGAGACAGAGCAATTGAAATTTCCTGCCATTATTAACACACGTATTTCCAGTTGGCGTTTCCGTGTGTCTTGTCTCGGAGGGAAGAGGCGGGTGACAGGAGGACAAGATTTTTTTTTTTTTTTTGACCTTCTTCCTGGTTTCCGGTTCTGCTTCGTGGTTGTTCTCTTTTCGTTTTTTTTTCTGTTGTTGTTTTTTCGTTTTATGCTTCCCTTTCTCTGTCCCTTCTTTTTCCTCTTTTTTATTTTATTTATCTGTTTATTTTTTGTGAGAGGGAGAGAAAGAGAAACACAGAGAGAGAGACAGATAGAGGGAGGAAGGGAGAGATAGAGAGAGAGAGAGAGAGAGAGAGAGAGAGAGAGAGATGGAAAGGAGGGAGATGCTTAATTCGTACACACATATGAAACGGGTGACAGGACGACAAGATTTTTTTTCGACCTTCTTCCTGGTTTCCGGTTCTGCTTCGTGGTTGTTCTCTTTTCGTTTTTTTTTTCGTTTTCTTCTTTTTCTTCATTTTCTTTTCTTTTTCATTTTCTGCTTCATTTGCTCCATCTTTTTTTCCTCTTTTTTATTTTTCTTGCGAGAGGGAGAGGGACGGAGAGAGAGAGAGAGAGAAAGAGACAGAGAGAGAGAGAGAGAGAGAGAGAGAGAGAGAGAGAGAGAGAGAGAGAGAGAGATGAGAGAGAGAGAGAGAGAGAGAGAGAGAGAGAGAGAGAGAGAGAGAGAGGGAGGGAGGGAGAAAAAAAAGAGAGACAGACAGACAGAGACAGAGAGATCATTGTTATTGTTATCACTAATAACAATGTTTTACCAATGTCATTGTTGATATTATCATTATTAACATTATTATTGTTATTATTGTTTTGTTTATATGTTACTGTTATTGTTATCATTATCAATATCATTATTCTTACTATTCATATTATTACTATCATATTAGCAT
>NC_091579.1:8397226-8409726 GCF_042767895.1 Penaeus vannamei
AAAAAAAAAAAAAACACAGGCGCACACATACACGAAGAAGAATGACACAATACATATAAACACACAGAAAATATAAATATACAAAGAAACTAACCAAATATGTACAAAAAAAAACACACAGAAAAAAAACATATATACAAAGAAACACTAAAGAAAAAATAGATACAAAGAAACACACTCAAAATATCGAGAAAAAAAATCACATGGAAGAAACACAAACGCACGAAAAATGAAAAAAGGAAAACACAGGCTTACACATTTACACATACACGGAGAAGGATACACACAAAACACAAGCACAAACAACCCTTTTCTGTGTCACACTCAAGAGCCCTCACCCGCGTGTAATTAAATGGCCGAGGGGAAAAAATACACCATCATTTTCACACTCAGATTATCAATGGCGAAAATTATCGTTTCCTGATTGCAGACTCGACGTGGAAAGTGGGACTTAATCATTGGAATTTGTTGCCTCCTTTGAGAGCTCTGAAGACGGTGAGGGAGAAGGGCGAGGAGGGAGAGAGGGAGGGAAGGAGAAGGGAGGGAGAAGGAAAGGGGAATAGGGGTCAGGGAAGGAGAGGGGGAAGAAGGGAGAAGGGAGGGAGAAGGGCGAGGAGGGAGAGAGGGAGGGAGAAGGAAAGGGGAATAGGGGTCAGGGAAGGAGAGGGGGAAGAAGGGAGAAGGGAAGGAGAGGGGAAGGGAGCGGAGGGGGGAGGAGGGAGAGGGGAAGGGAGAGAGAAGGAAAGGAGGAATAGGGGTCAGGGGAAGAGAGGAGGAAGAAGGGAGAGGGGAAGGGAAGAAGAGGGGGAAGGAGGCAGAAAATGGGTAAGGGAAGGAGAGGGGGAAGGAGGGAGAGGATGAGGAAGAAGGCAGGGAGGGGTCAGGGAGAAGATAAAGAAGGGGGGCAGGGTTAAAAGGGAAGGAAGGGGGTATGGTTAGGGGCAAGGAGGAAGGAAAAGGGAGAGAAGGAGGTTAGAATAGGGGAAGTGAAAAAGAAGGGAGAGAGGGAGTTGAGGGAGGAGTAAGAGAATAGAAAAGAGGGGAGGGAACAGCGGGAGGTAGAGAGAAGGATGGGAGAAGGGTAGTGGGAAAGGCATGAAAGAGGGAGAATAAAAGAAAAGAAAGAAGGAGGGGATGGGGTAGGCAGGGGGAGGGGAGGGTGACGGGGAGGGAGTAGGGCTAGGCATTCCGTTAACGAACACCGTAAAATTAACGTTGTCGTGTTCTTTCTCTCTCTCTCTCTCTCTCTCTCTCTCTCTCTCTCTCTCTCTCTCTCTCTCTCTCTCTCTCTCTCTCTCTCTCTCTCTTCTCTTTCTTCTCTCTCTCTCTCTTTCTTTCTCTCTCTCTCTCTCTCTCTCTCTCTCTCTCTCTCTCTCTCTCTCTCTCTCTCTCTCTCTCTCTCTCTCTCTCTCTCTCTCTCTCTCTCTCTCTCTCTCTCTCTCTGATAACGGATACACGCGTAAATAAGCGTTTTATGTTTTCGCTAATCCTTTATTATTTACGATGTTGAAAAAAATATGGTGGAGTTAGGTGCAATTCGTGCGGACGTTAATAATACACGTAATTGAGTTTATGGCTTCTTAAAAGGCAACAAATTTGTAATAAAAACCGAAAAAATACAATAGCTATAGAAAGACGTAAAATGGATGTAGACAGAAAAAATATGAATAGATAAATTAACAGAAAATTGGCGGATATTCAAACAGAGGAAACAGAATTAATAAAACAACAGATAGACACATGCCAGACACATGGTCAGCTGAAAGAGCAAATAGACATAGTATTCTATGTGTTGATATTAAGAAACAAACGTGCACACATATACAGCGCATGCAAACATTCACAGTGACACACATGCACACGCACACGCATACAGTGTACGAATACATGAGCAATTCATTAAAACAATGCACGCAAAACGTGTATATTGCAACTCTAGTGCAACTTTTAACCCTTTCATTTGTTTTCGAGTTTAGTTATTCCAGAATGATCCTTATTTCTGCAATTAGTCTGAATATCACGATTAACATCTTACTTAAGAAAATTCCTAAAATCGCTTCCCTTTTTTCGTCGTTTAATAGAATAGATTAGCATATTTGTTACTTTGTTACGTTTTCAAATATATTCATGGAATCTCATGTTTTTTTGTATTTGAATGCAGTTCCCATGCAGAGATTCCATTGTGATTTCTCTTCCTGTATTTTTTCTTTCTTTCCTTCGTTCTTCCGTTTTCTTTTCTTTTTTTTCTTGCTTTCTCATTATTTCCTTTCTTATTATCCCTATTTTCTCTATTTTCTCTCTTTTTTGGGGGGGTCTGTTTTTCTTCTCAGGTATGGAGGTAAATATTTAATGTCTGACTGTAAGAATGCTCAAAAAGACGATTCCTTATGAAAAAAATGTAGCTTTCATTAAAGAGATAAGTGAAAAATAATCCATCTTGTTTAATGACTACCGTTATATCCCATAAAAAAATAAAAATAAAAAAACACATCAAAAGCACGAAGAAACCGAAAAAATATATATATATCATTCACAACAATTCATTATTTTATTTTGCTAAATAAATAATGAAAAAAAAACATCAAAAGCACGAGGATACCGAAAAAAAGCAAAATATCATTCACAACAATGCATTATTTTATTTTGCTAAATAAATAATGAAAAAAAAAACATCAAAAGCACGAGGATACCGAAAAAATATATATCATTCACAACAATTCATTATTTTATTTTGCAAGAAGATACATCACTCGGTATGTCTATATCAGTCATAGCACTTGTCATCATCTGTAATAGTCTTCGGTAAAACAAAGAAAGTGAAATAGATACTCTTTTATTTCCATTTAATAAAGTATTACTTGTCTGCTAAAGCAACCGATTACATTTTAGGAGAATTTACAAGGTTTTATGTTTTGATTTTATATATACTGTGTTTTTTCAAAATCTGGAAGCACAGAATTTCGACTATAGTGGCCTCGCGTGTTCAAAGGGTTAAGATAATGTCGAAAGCAAAACTTATTTATATAAAAAAAAACACCGGAATCATCATTACTATTATCATTATCACTGTTGTTATTGTTATTATTATAATTATTGCTATCATTGTTATTCTTATTACTTATGTGACGATTATCATTATCATCATTTGTTCTTATTAATATCACTGATCTTCTTACTACCAATATTACTATTACTATTATTATTATCATCATCTTTAGTGCTATCATTATCATAGTTACTGTCATTATCATTATGAATATTGTTATCATTAATGTCGTTGTTGTCATTTTTATTGTTATCATTATTATCATCATGATCATTACTATTATCATTATGATCATAGTTATTATTATTGTATTATTATCATCATTGTCATTACAATCATTATTATTATTTCATTTATCATTACTATTGTTATTATTACTATTTTTTCTGTTGTGGTATTCATTATCATTATTATTATTGATAATATTACTATAATGATTATTATCATTGGTATCATCATCATCATCCCTATCATTATTACTTTTATTATCATTATTGTTATTATCATGATTACTTTTACTATTGTTGATGATTTTGTTATTATCGTTATCATAATCATTAAGATTCCTGTGATTAATATCTTCAACATCATTACTATTATTATCATTACCATGATTATTACTATTAGGATTATTATTATCATTATGATTAGTAGTACTCGCAGTAGTAGTGGTAGTTGTTGTTGTTGTTATTGTAGCAGTAGTTAAAACAGTAGTGGTAGTAGTAGTATCACAACTCTTATTAATGTTTGTTATTATTATTATCATTATTTTTATCATCAACAATAATATCCATCTTCTAGCTTCCCCTTTATGCCATCCAGCCACTCCACCCCCACCCCCGTAAAACTAGTCCCTCAACCTCCTTCCCCTTCCTGCAATGCCCCCTTAACCCCTCCAACAGTTCCTCACCCTCTCCCTCCCTTTCTCCATGCCCTCCTCCAACAGTTTCCCACCCCCCTCCCTCCCTCCCTCCATCCATCCTTCCTCCCTTAACAGTTCCTCACCCTCTCCCCTCCCTCCTTCCATGTCCTCTTCCAACAATTTCCCACCTCCCCTTGCCTCCCTCCCTCCCTCCACCTATCCTCCCTCCATCCATCCATGCCCTCCTCCAACAATTCCCACCTCCCTCTCTTCCCTCCCTCCCTCCCATCCTCCTTCCTCCCTCCATCCATCTTTGCCTCCGCCCCTCCCTCCTCCCTCCCTCCCTCCCTCCCTCCCTCCCTCCCCTCCCTCCCTCCTCCCTCCCTCCCTCCCTCCCTCCCTCCCTCCTCCCTCCTCCCTCCTCCATGCCTCCTCCAACAGTTTCTCACCCACCCCCCTCCCTCCCTCCCTCCCTCCCTCCCTCCCTCCCTCCCTCCCTCCCTCCCTCCCTCCCTCCCTCCCTCCCTCCCTCCCTCCCTCCCTCCTCGACGCCACAACATCCTGCGGATATGAACATCTGGGGCATAAAATCGACCTTAAGGTATTCAGTCCTCAACACTTATGCCAATAAAGGTACGACGTGAGGGAGGGAGAGCAATTATCTCTCCTCGCCTATCTTTTATCTCCAATTTCTTCTTCTTTGTCTTTATTTATTCTCCTTTTTATTTTTTGTTTTCGTTTTTTTCTCTACTTTTTATTCCTTTTTCTGCTTTCTTCTCCTATTTTTTTCTTTTCATTTTATTTCTGCTCCGTTTCCTCATTCTTCATGTCTTCTTCTTCTGTTTCCTCCTGACCTTTGTTCGACTTCTTCTTCCTCCTCCTTTTCCTACTCCTTATCCACAGTTCCACCTCCTTATCCTCACCCTTTCTCCTCATCCACCTTCCACCTCTCCTCCTCTCCCTATTCTTTATCCACTCTTCCACCTCCTTATCCTCACCCTTTCTCCTCATCCCCTTCCACCTCTCCTCTTCTCCCTACTCTTTATCCACATTTTCACCTCCTTATCCTCAACCTTTCTCCTTATCCACCTTCCACCTCCTTCTTTCTCTCCTCACCCCCTTTCCACCTCCTTCTTTCTCTCCTCACCCCCCTTCCACCTCCTTTCTCTCTTCTCACCCCCCTTCCACCTCTTCCTTTCTCTCCTCACCCCCCTTCCACCTCTTCCTTCTCTCCTCACACCCCCCTTCCACCTCCTTCTTTCTCCCCTCACCCCCCTTCCACCTCCTTCTTTCTCTCCCCACCCCCCTTCCACCTCTTCCTTTCTCTCCTCACCCCCTTCCACCTCCTTCTTTCTCTCCTCACCTCTCTTCCACCACCTTCCTTCTCCCCTCACCCCCCTTCCACCTCCTTCCTTCCCTCCTCTCCTTCCCTCCTTCACCCCCCTCCCCCACCAACACCCCCGCAGGATGTGATGTCGGCGGCGTCCCATCCTTCATAATTACACCTCCTTCGTGACTTTCTTATAAGAACCTCAAATGCATCATGATCTTGACAGGTTCTGGAGGAGACGGCGACGGTGGCGGACTGCGGAGGAGCAGGAAGAGGAAGTGGGACAGGAGGAGGAGGAGGAGGAGAAGGAGGAGAAAGAGGAGAAAGAGGAGAAGAGGCAATGGAAGGAAGAGGAGAGGGGAAAAGGGGGGAGATGGAGAAGAAGAAGGAGAATAAGAAAGAGAAGGAGGAGAGAGAAACTGAGGAGTAGGAGGAGGAGGAGCAGCAGGAGAAGAGGAAATGGAAGGAAGAGGAGAGGGGAAAAGTGGTGAGATTGAGAAGCAGAAAGAGAAAGGCTAGGAGAAGAAGAAAGAGAAGGAGAAGGAGGAAGAAACTGAGTAGTAAGAGGAGGAGGAGGAGGAAGAAGAGGAGGAGCAGGAGAAGAGAAGATAGAAGGAAGAGGAGGAGGAAAATGGGAAGATGGAGGAGGAGAAAGAGGAATGGCCAGGAGAAGAAGAAAGAGAAGGAGAAGGAGGAAGAAACTGAGGAGTAGGAGGAGGAGAAGGAAGAAAAAGGAGTAGGAGAAGAGGAAATAGAAGGAAGAGGAGGAGGAAAGAGAATGGCCAGGAGAAGAAGAAAGCAAAGAAGAAGGGAGAAACTGAGGAGTAGGAAGAGGGGACTGAAAGTGGCAGGAGGAGAAGGAAGAAAAAGGAGGAGAAGAAGAAAAAAGAGTAAAAGGAGTAGGAACAGGAGGAGAAATTGGAGTATACTGTATGTTAAAGATAAGCGGAATTTAAAACATAATTAATCAGTAGTCTTATCAAGATTATTAGCATCTTCATCATTGATGTTTTCATTACCTTTGTAACTATTATCATCACCATTACCATTATCGTCATCATCATTAATATTACCATTGTTACCAATATCATTATCATCATTAATATCATCGTCACTATCATTATTGTTATCATCATTATTTATTATCATTTTTATTACTATCATCTAAATATGATAATGACAATAGCAATATTTTGATATTATTATTGTTGTTTTATATTACTATCATTATCGATATCTTCATCCTTATAATTATCATCATTATCATTTTTATCATCATTATTATTGATATTATCATTATTGTTATTGTTATCATTATTATTATCATCATCATTATTGTTAACATTATCATCATTATTATTATCATTATTATTATTGCCATCGTCATCATTATAATCATTATCATTGTCAATATTGTTTTTATTATCATTATCATTAATATTATTATTGTTATTATTCCTATCATTCATGATTGTTTTTGTTGCTGTTGTTGTTGTTATTATTACTGTTATTCTTGATATCATTATCATTATCATTATTATTATTATTGTTATTATTACTATTATTACTATTACTATTATTATTATTATTATTATTATTATTATTATTATTATTATTATTATTATTATTATTATTATTATTATTATTATTATTATTATTAACATTGTTATTATCATCATAATTATTACTATTATTATTATTATCATTATCATTATTATTATTACTATCATTACTATTATTATTATTATTATTGTTATTATTGTTATTATTATTATTATTATCATTATTATTATTATTATTATTACTATTATTATTATCATCATCATTATTATTGTTATTATCATTATCATTGTTATTATTATAAATTATTATCATTATTACTACTATCAGTATTTAAATTTTCATCATTATTACTATCATTACTATTATCATTGCTGTTGTTATCATCATTATTGTTAAGGATTATTATCATTATCATTACTATTATTATTATTATTATAAATGGCATCGTTATCACTGTTATTGTTATCATTATCATATTTATTGTTATCATTATCATCATTATGATTGTTATTAATTTATTCCACTACTTAATATTATGCATATTGCTATCAGTTTCATTATTGTTAAGATCTTTATCATTATTGTCATTATCTCATTCTACCTCTCTCTTTCCGTCTTCTCTCCTTTTATTTATCCCTCTATCCATTAGCTTTTTCTCTCTCTTTCTCTTCCTTCTTTCTTCTCTCTCGTTCTTTTTCAATAGCTCTCCTCTTCATGGTTTTTCTTTCTTTATCTGTCTTTCTCTCCCGCCTCTTCTCCTTCTCGTCTCTCTCCGTCTCCTTTTCTTCCATTCCTTTCTTTTATATTTTCTTCTCTGTACACTCTTCTTTCAGTCTCCTATGCACACTCTCCTCTTTCTTATATTTTTTTCTTCTCTGTACACTCTTCTTTCAGTCTCCTATGCACATTCTTCTCTTTCTTTTTTTCTACCATCACTTCTAATTTACTATATTTTTTATATCTCTCCCTCTCGATTTCTTTTCTGTCTCTCCTCTCCGTCTTTCCCCTTTTCACTCTCTCTTTCACCCTCTCTTCCCCCTCCTTCTGTCCCTTCCCATTACCCTCCATTTTCTCTTTATTCTCCCTTCCTCTCTCCCTTTATTCCCTTTCCCACACCCCTTTCTTCCCCTCCCTCCTCACCCCCCCCCCACCACCCCCCACCAATCACACCAAAAACACACATCCATCTACAAGCGAATCGTCACTTCCGGTTCCCCCCTCACCCCCACCCCTCCACACTTCCACCCCTCTCCAACCCCCACCCTTCCACCCCCCTCCAACCCCCCTCTACCCCACCCTTCCACTCCATAGGCCTACTAATTGGCCTATTGTGGAGGCGGAAAATGCTACCCTTCTCTCTCTCGTCGTTACCGCTGATGTATGGCTCTCTCCGCTCTTTTATAACGGGTTTATAGGTTTATTTTTGGGTGGACGAGAGGGCGGGGGGGGGGGGGAGCCTGTGTGTGTGTGTGTGTGTGCGATTTACATAGAGAGGGTGGGGTGGGGGGTTGGGGTGGGCTGCACGTCGGATTTCCTGGGTATTCTCATTGGGGTATTTTGGAGTCTTTTTCTTCATATTCCTTGATGTCAGTGTTGGTAATATTTTAGCCTTACTTTCTCAAGGGAATGGTCAGTTTATCAGCATTTTTATTGTTGTTGTAGTTGTTGTTAAGAATAGGCATAAGAGCGATGGCTATGATAATGATTATGGTAATAATGGTGATGATAATAACAATCGTGATGGTGATAGTAATAACAATAATAATACTTGATATTGTACTTTTTATTACTATTGTCATCATTAACATTATTCTCATTATCATCATTACTATTATTTTCATCATTATCATTATCATCATTATTGTTATTATTATTGCTGCTGTTATCATTGTTATTATTATTATTATTATCATTATCATTATTTCCATTACCATTATTATCATTATTACTATTGTTATTTCTATTGTTATGCTATTATCATTATTATTATTATATATAACAATATTATTATTATCATTACTATAATTATCATTACTATTAATATTATCATTATCATTAATATTATCATTATTATTGTTATCATTATTATCATTATCATTACTATTATTATTATCTCCCCCAAGGAGGTTATGTTTTTGGTAGCGTTGAATAGTTTGTTAGTTGGTTGGTTAGCAGGAAAACTCAAAAAGCTATGAACAAATTTTTATATAATTTTTTACCAGAGGTGTGTCTTGGCCCAACTTAGATGCCATTTTGGTGGTGATCGGAATTGTGATCCGGATCCAGGAATTTTTTTAAAGGATTTCATTAGCATTGAAAGATAGGGAAACATGGACGTCACCGGTGTTCTTGAGAAAGAGGAGATTTTAGTGTAATTCTTTAAGTGTGAATATTTTTTTTATTGCATCAGCGACTCTTTTGCTTAATAATGCGTATTCTCAGTACTTCTACTTATCAGTATTGTTATTATTACCCTCATCATTGTTATTACTCTTATTATTGTTATTTTCTTATTTCTACTATTATCATTATCATTATCATTATTATTATTATTACCATTTTGTTGTTGTTGTTGTTATTACTGTTATTTTCGTTATTGTCGACATTATTATTATCATCACAATTATTATTATCATTGTTATTTTTATTATCATTATTATTACCATTATTATTACTATTATAATTATGATTATTATCATTATTATTATTATTATTATTATTATTATTATTATTATTATTATTATTATTATTATTATTATTATCATTATTATGATCAATATCGTTATCATTATTATTACAACTGTTATTATTATTATTATTATCATCATTATTGTTGTTTTCGCTATTCTTGTTTTTGGTTTTACCATTATCATTATTGTTGTTATAATCATTTTCATTATATTTTATTCTTGTTATTACCATAGTTACCCATACTGTTATAAGCACCATTATCTTAATGATTATAGCTGTTGTTACGAATATTATCATCATTTTCATTATCATCATTGTTACGGTTGTTACTACTGCAATTATATTCGTTATGATGATGATAATGATAATAACTTTGATGATGATAGCAAACATTAGTTCGAGGAATTATTTCGAATTTCATAATGGTGATAACATAAATGTTTATAATAGTAACCATAATATGAAATACTAACAATAGTATGATAGTATAATAGTAATAGTATAATAGTATAATAGTATGATAGTATAATAGTATAATAGTATGATAGCATAATAGTACAATAGTATAATAGAATGATAGTTTAATAGTATAATAGTATAATAGTAACTATAATAGAAATACTAACAATAATATGAAATACTAAGGATTATGAAGATGTCAATAGAAAGAACTGTAAAAGATAAGCTAATTATAACGATGCCAATAATGACATTGACGATAATGCCATTTTCTTGTTATCGCCATAACACGCGGCAATCTACTGAAGACGCATCACACGTGTCATGGGCGTGTCATGCTGAACAATACCTCCCCCTTGACATCTCTGCCAGTTTGTCCCACAGCTTCCGCGCGTGTCTGTCTTTGTCTTCCTCTCCCCCTCTCTTCCATTCTTCCTTTTGTGTCTCGCTCTCTTGCGTTCGTTGTCTCTCGCTCTTCCTCTCTTTCTTTCGCTTTCGCTCTCGCTCTTTTTCTCTCTCTCTCTCTCTCTCTCTCTCTCTCTCTCTCTCTCTCTCGCACTCTCTCTCTATCTATCTATCTACCTATCTATCTCTATCTTTTTGTCTATCTCTCTCTCTATCTATCTATCTATCTATCTATCTATCTATCTATCTCGCTCTCGCTCTCGCTCTGTGTGTGTGTGTGTGCGTTTGCGTGTTCGTGTGTGTGCGTCTCTCTGTGTTTCCTCTCCTATTTTCGTGTCCACTCCCCGCCTGTCTTCTTCCGCCCGCCCTGTCCTTTCCCCATCCTGCCCCCCTCGCTCTCCCCCCTCTTATCGCCCCACAAAACACCCGCAAACTCACGCGCGCATCGGAACCGCCCACCGCTCGTCCCCGCACATCAACCCAACGCCCACTTCCCTCAGCCTCGTCCCCCGATCCCCCCCCCTCCCCGCCCATATCTTACCGCCCGTCCCCTAACCCACCGCCCATATCCTACCGCCCGTACCCTATCCCCTGCCCATATCCTACCGCCCATATCCTACCGCCCGTCCCCCGCCCACCGCCCATATCCTACCGCCCATCCCCTATCCTCCCCATAACCTACCGCCCGTCCCTGCCCACCGCCCATATCCTACACCCATCCCCTATCCCCCACCCCCTATCCCCCGCCCATCCCTGTCCCCCCACCCCCTACCCACCACCCCCTACCTACCGCCCACCCCCTATCCCCCGCCCATATCCTACCACCCCTCCCCCCGCCCACCGCCCATCGCTCTCCTTCAATATATCCCAAAACCGACGGCTTTCCACGACGACTATATTTGCCGTGGCCGCGGGGGGCGTGCCACTAAAAACAGGCTGCCAGGGCCCCCCCACGACGAGGGCGCGGCGACCCCCCGGGAGCGCCGTCACGCCCCTCGCATCCAGAGGAAACGGGCGGCGATGCGTGATGTTATTATTATGGCCTTTCTCTCCCGCCCTTTCTCTCCGTTTTCCTCCGCTCTTTCCTCTCTCTCGCTCTTTTTTTTTCCTTCTTTATCTCTTTCTCTCTATTTTCCTCCTTTCTTTCCTCATTCTCTGTCTTTTTTCTCTTTTTTTCCTTCTTTCTCTCTTTCTCTCCATTTTCCTCCGCTCTTTCCTCTTTCTCGCTCTCTTTTTCTCTTTTTTTCCTTCTTTATCTCTTTCTCTCCATTTTCCTCTTCTCTGTCCTCTTTCTCGCTCTTTTTTTCTCTTTTCTTCCTTCTTTCTCTCTTTCTCTCGATTTTCCTCATCTTTCTCTTTCTCGCTCTTCTTTTCTCTTTTTCTTTTTTTCTTCTTCTTTCTTTCTGCTCTCTTTCCCTTCATTTTCTTCCTGTCCTTCCTCTTTCTCGCTCTTTTTTCTTTTTTTTACTTCTTTCTCTCCTTCTCTCTATTTTCCTTATCTCCTTTCTCTTTCTCCCTCTTACTTTCTCTTTTTTTCTTCTTCTTTCCGTCTCTTCTTCCTCTCTTTCTCTTCATTTTCCTCCTCTCCTTCCTCTTTCTCACTCTTCTTTTCTCTTTTTTTACCTTCTTTCCTCGACTTCTCCACTTTTCCTGTCATTCTATCTTTATTCGACGTTCCAGGCATTCCACCTTTATCTTCTTTTTCTTTATTTCCTTCACCGTCTTTAGCCTCTCTCTTCGTCAGAGCCTCCTAGACACCCCTACCCTCCCTCCCCCCCACCCCTCCTCTCGTCTTGACCCCCCTCCCTCCCCCCTCCTCTCGTCTCCCCCCCCTCCCTCTCTTTCCTTGCCACTTCACTTTTTCTGCCCCTTCCTCTCCTTTCCCCTCCCCTATTCACTCTCCCTTTCCCCTCCCTCTTCCCCGATTCCACCTCTCCTCCCTCCCCTTCCCTCTCTGTCTCCCCCATTATCCTTCACTTTCCCCATTCAACCCCTTTCTCTCTCTCTCTCTTCCTCTTCCCCGCCATCCTACCTCCCTCCTCCCCCTCCTCTCCCCTCCCTCCTCTCCTCAGTTCTTCTTCAGACTCCCGCCCCCTCCTCCCCCAAGTTCCTTTCCTCCCTCCTCTCTTCAGTTCTTCTTCAGA
>NC_091579.1:8419726-8420769 GCF_042767895.1 Penaeus vannamei
ATATATATACATATATGAATACATATATATGTATACATATATATATATATATATATATATATATATATATGTGTGTGTGTGTGTGTGTGTGTGTGTGGGTGTGTGGGTGTGTATTATGTATGTATATATATGCCTATGTGTATGTGTGTGGAGGGAGAGGGGCGAATGCGTGTGAGTGTGTTTCTGCGTGTATGTGAAAAAAATACATAGATACACCTATACGTATATAGAAAGAGAGAGAGATACATAGACATATAGACAGATGTGTGTAAGTAACATTTGCTTGCATTTGTGTATATTTATTTACTCGTATTGAAAATGAATTAACCCAACACCCTTCTCTCTATACAGTCACTAAAGACACTCTCCTTTCCTCTATCGCCAATGACAATCCCTGACCAGCGCCGCCATCTTCAGGAATGAAAAGAAATTAAAAGGCGAGGGACCGGCACGCGTGGCTGTGTTCCTCCGTGCATTGTCATGTAAATTACAACAGCCATATTTTTCGCCTGAAAAATTTACCATCGTCGGGAAGTTATCAAACACTGTACGAGTAATAGGCGAATGTTGCATGTTGCGGGACACTTGCACACACCCCTTTTCGTTCCTCTATTCTCCCTTTTTCCTTTTTTTCTAATCTTCTCTCTTATTCTCTTTCCCTCCTTCGCTCATTCGCTTTTCCCCTTTCTCGAACCCCTCTTTTGTCCATCTATTCTTCCGCTTTCCTTCCTCTTTCTCCCTCCATCCCTCCTTCCAGTCTTTCCTCCTTCCCTCCCTTTCTCCTCCATCTTTCTCCTCCTCTCTTCCTTGCTTCGCACTCCCTCCCTTCATCCCTCTCCCTTTCTCCCTCCTTCTCCTTTCCCCTACCTGGATTCTCCCTCCTACCTCAAACCACTCCTTTCCCCTTCCCTTCCCTCTCTTCCCTTCTCCATTCCCTTCTCCGTCTATCCCTCCGTATCCCCATACCAACCTCCCCCTCCCTTCCCCTTCTCCCTTATCCCCCCTACCCCCCTTACCTCCCTCCCTCATCCCCCTACCTCCCT
>NC_091579.1:8433769-8436269 GCF_042767895.1 Penaeus vannamei
GGAAAGACAGACACGACAGACAGGCGGGGAAGACAGACACCGCAGACAGGCGGCGGGGATGACAGACACCGTACACAGGCGCGGACGACATGTATACACCACATACATGCGAGGAAAATAGACACGACAGATATCCGGCAGAAAAGACGGACAAGAAAACAGGCTGGAAAAACAAGATAGACAGACGAGAAAAACAAACAAACCAAACAAACTTGACAGCCAGGAAGCCATCCTAGTCAGTCTTTCAGCCTTTACTTCCCTATTCATGAAGAAGCGAACTCATTACGCGAAATGAGGAGTACTTTTGATAATAAGGAAGAGGATCATTAATATATAGCAGCTTGTAGTGTAGTTCGACCGAGTTCCATTATGGTAGAAATTACACATTTAAGAAGATAAATAATGACAGCACTATTAAGAATGATTTTACCCATTAGCAGTGGCGGCTATGGGAGAGATAGAATGGAGGAACTGCGGCACTGCAAGCTTCACACAGTATAGTGATGATTATTGGAACCATTAAGTAAAAATACATAAATAAATAAATAAATAAAAGCAATAAGTAAATAAAATGAATAGAACAGAACACGGGAGCTGCATCAAATGGAGCTCCTCCATGCATTATTCAGTAACATAAAACTTCCATTTTGTATCATTTTAGCGAAAACATTTTTTAAATATATACATTATGATATATATACTACTTGAATATCGTTTTAGTGTGAGGAAGATGCAATCACACATCTGGCAACGAGTGTCTGGGGCCTGCAGACCAGCAGCTCCGATGGCCAGAGCTCATTACTAGGAGAATGTTAATGACCAAGAAGTAATTTTATAATCGTCATATCATTATGACATAATCATTCAAATAACAGCACAACCACCACTAAAAACAGTGATGATAATAAGTGATGATAACTAACAATTATAATTGATAATTGTTAATGACCAAGAAATTTCAGTTGTTGATTAAAAGTAATTTTATAACCGTCATATCATTATGACATAATCATTCAAATAACAGCACAACCACCGCTAAAAACAGTGATGATAATAAGTGATGAGAACTGTTATAATGTAATTTTAACGATGAAAACCAAGGTGAATTAAATTGATAATGATGAAAATTACCTGTGCAGAAATAAAAACAATGACGACGATTATTATTTGTATTACTGTAATATGATTATTATTACTATTGTTTTTATTAGCGTTCTTATTACTGTTAGAATTACTACTTTTAATATAATCTTCATTATCATTGGTATTTATATTATTATCATCATTATCATCTTTGTTTTTGTTATTTCAATTCTTGCTATTGCCATTTCTTATTATTATTATCATTACAACTATTATTATTATTATTACTATTTTTGTTATTACTATTAATATCATCCTTGCTGTTGTTGTTGTAGTTATTATTATGATTATCATTATCATTGTTTTTGTTATTATTATTGTTATTACTATTATTATGATTATCATTATCATTATCATCATTATTATTATTACCATCATCATTTATGCATATTTTATATCATCATCATTTTCGTTGTTGATATTGATATCATTTTTATCCTTATCATTATTATTCTTTCTATCATTACCATTATCATTATTGTTATAATCATTGAATTTATCATCATTATTATTATTATCATAATTATCATCATCACCATCATTATAATAATTATCATATCATGGTTATCAATTATCGTTATCATTACTTTATCGTTATCATTATTGTTATTCTCATTTGCATCTTTATTATTATTATAATAATCACTATTGTTCTTATCATTATTATTAATAGTAGCAGATGTAATAGTAGTGTTATTACAATCCCCATCATTTTTGTTATTTTCATTATTTATATTATTGTCATTACTGTTATTACTATCATTTTTCTCATTAAAAAATACTATTCTCATTCACTATTCTTTTTATTATTGTCCTTGTGCCCGCTATCATTGTTATTAGCACTATCACTGTTGTTATTATTACTTTAATTATCATTAGCATTACTTTTACTGTCAGCATTATAATCGTTATTATCATTAATATTATCATGCCTTCATTACTATCATCACAATCATCGTTATCTTTCCAATTCTTATACTTTTATTGTTATCATTAGCATAATATCCATTATCATTCGGATAATTACTAGTATCATCACTATAACTCCTGTTATGACTATCATTGATATATTGTTCTTATCATTATCATTAGTATTAATTTTATCATTCTCATTATTGTCATTGTTATTATTATTATTTTCATCATTATTATTTTTGCAATTATTATTATCATTATCATCACTATTGTTATCATTCTTATTGTTAATGTTATTATTATTATCATTATTATTATTATCATTATTATCATCATCATCATCATTATCATTTTTATCATTATCATTATCATTATTGGTATCAAAATTATCAATACGACTATATTTATTATTATCATCATAATTGTTATCATTGCTATTATT
>NC_091579.1:8473769-8476269 GCF_042767895.1 Penaeus vannamei
GAAGCATAGTAAGCTCCTACCTTTTGGGGGGTTGGTGGGTCAATCTTTTGATTGGGCCTTTATTTCTGAATCATATTGATGGGATGGGCCCAAGCCTCATCCTGCATCATTGGTCTGTTAAAAAAGTCCTCCTGGTTTTCTTGGCGCATGGCTTAATGAGCCTTGGGACAATCTACTCCTTCCTGTTTTTGGAAAGGTGTGAGTGGCCTGGGAACCCATCGAGCAGACAACTTTTGCATATGCAGATGGCCAAGAAAGATTTTGTCCACAGACCCAACACTAAGCTTGGCGGAAAGTAATACGTCGATCTTCCGAAATGACAGTCTCCGCTTGATGGGTGTCCTCATTAATGGCAGACTGGGGTGTGCCCTGGGATAGGAGCAGTTCCCACAGATCTCCGACCACACCTGAACTGGCGGTCCCGATGTTTGACAGTTTTATATGATGGGGCATTTTCCCAGAAATTTCTTCCAATTCATCGAAGGTCTCTTGTGTGTGGCCATTCAAGTATAAAATCTGATCACTGCTCGATAATGCACTGGTTCCATTTTCACACCTTACTGCACCTTTAACACTGGAAATCAACACTTGACTTATATAGATGTGCATATTCATGTATATGAAATTTCAGCCTTCTAGGATAAGCGGAAGTGGGCCTGGAGGAAATCTTTAATGTGCGCCTCTTGTGAGGATACACACGCACAGACACACACATACAATATATATATATATATATATATATATATATATATATATATATATATATATATATATATATATATATATATATATATGCATGCATGGCTCTTTCTTTTTGTTTCAGCATATGATCATCAGTTGCAGTACCGACTCGAAGACAATTCGTACACCACCTTGGGCAGCCGCAACAGATCTGCTTCTTCCTGGATGACAGCGTATATCCTCACTATTGGTACAGTCTCCGTAAGTTTTCAACGCTCGCCTTGCTGTCCTGTTTATAGTAATAGTACAAGATATCTTAAGAAAAGTACTTTGCATGACTGACAAGTATTTAAGAGCGGAATATTCTCTTCGTCCAGTTCAATTTTAGTGTCATGCGGAAAACCTGGTCTTGGCAAGCGGGACTCCAGAGAAGTGAAGAGAGTGCAGATGGCTGTTTTGACTCGGTTGGGAAACTGTTTGACGACGAGTTAAAAGTAAGGGTGTCGCGTAGAAGTTACTGATGAAATTAATATTTCTTTTCCTTTATTGTTTAATATATTTTTGTCACCAGAAAAGAAAATGAGAAAACTTGAATTCCAAGGAAGCAATTTCGTATTTGTAGAGGCATTCAAGTGCGAAATTGTCATTGGATCACACATCTTTCTTTTTCTAAGAACAACGTCTCCAAGAAGGATTCGAGAGTCCTACTTACGGCCTATAAGATGATAGCGGTGGGCATCAGTGGCATGGGGGGACCACCGCACTTGGAACCCTTCAGAGCAAGAGACTGCCTCGTCCAGCACTCCTCAAAGGACCCCTTCTTCCTTGCTATAAAGGCCTATGCCATTGCCGTCGTTCAGCTTCCAGAGACAAAAATGATGCTCAAGGAACTGCTTCTCCAGGCAGTGGAGACCGAGAAATACATATATTGGGACTTGCCAGATGATGACAGTGCGTAAAATCTTATCACTATCACCCATGTTTCTTATATTTGTATGGATGACTAGAACAAATGTTACACGCAGTAGTAGGAGAGTCACATAGATAACCAAATACATCTCTGTATTATTTTTTTTTCGCTAATACATTATCCTATCGAATTCCTACTAAACTGATATTCCTCGTAATTACAGCGGGAACCAAAATAAAAGAAATACGGATAGCAAGTTATGCAGCCCTCGCCATCATACGTTACAGCTATGACACCTTCAAGCACGAACTAAGCAAAATGTCGAGGTGGTTGGTCGAGCAAATGAACAGCCATGGCGGATTCTACTCTATATTTGTAAGTGGTATATGTGAGGACCATGTGTTTAGTACATTTTTTATAACATAACATATAACATTTAGTAAAGCATTTTTCTTTTTGCCATTGGCTACTATGTCCCTTTCAGATTTCAACTCCATCAGTGAGGTTTAAAATGTCCTTTCTTGAGTTCAGTGACGTCTTTCTCAGGACACGATGATGGCCGTGCGGAGTCTGCTCTTCTTTGACACGCGGCCGATAGAGCATGACGTGAGCGTGGCAGTCATGGCAACGGACTGGAATGGCACTCTGCATTTCAACAAAGAGCATCGCTTCAAGGTTCAGGGGGTTCCTCTTCCTGTTCTTCCCACCAATGTGAGCTATACTGTGACGGGAAGCAGCTGTGCGATTGTCCAGGTGAGGTCGTGAGTGGGTTAGGCGTGTGTAATCTCACTGCCATAATTTTTTCTGAAATCTGTATGCAGTTCTGTATAATTCATTCTATAGTATCCAGTACTTTGACATATCCATTTCACTCTCTCTCTCTCTCTCTCTCTCTCTCTCTCTCTCTCT
>NC_091579.1:8481269-8483769 GCF_042767895.1 Penaeus vannamei
GTACTGTCGTCTGCAAACAGGATGGATTTTAAATTGGATGAGACCTGCGGCGTCTTTAATATACAATAAAAATAAGAGGGGTCCCAATATGGAACCTTGAGGTACACCATAATTGATTGGAATAACTATAGGATTCTTGACATTTGTGTACACGAATTGTTTTCTGTCAGATAAGTAAGCTCTTAAACCAAGCATATGAAGCACCTCGGATTCCATAATGATGGAGCTTGTCTAGTAGGATGTTATGGTCCACCGTATCAAATGCTTTTGTAAAATCTAAAAATATACATAGAAACTCATTATTATCAAATGAACTTAAAACGTCATTTATAAAATATTGCAGAACTGACTCTGTTGATCTTTTCTGTCGAAAACCAAATTGATACTCTGAGAGTAAATTGTGTGCATTGCAGAATTGATTTACTCTATTATACATTAACGTTTCAAGAATTTTACTAATTGCATTTAAAACAGATATGGGACGAAAGTTTTTTGGAACAATAAATGAACCTCCTTTATGGATTGTAATAACCCTAGCCATTTTGAGTTTATTAGGAAATGTCCCAGCAGACAGCGAGATTAAAGAGACGAGTAATGATTGGATTCAGGTATGGCAATGATTTTTTGATAATTTTCATTGGGATATTATCTTCTGCAGAACTTTCTCGTGAGTTTTGAATGGTATTGTATAATTCATTTTCTGTGACTGGCCTTAGGAAAATGCTTTCTGTTATGGGATTGTTCAAGTACTCTAGGTGACTGGAATTTGTTAGCAAGTACTGCTCCGATGTTTGCAAAATATTAAATATTAAGGGTATCTGGGTCTGGAGCTTCAAGTGCTTTTGTTTTTGATTGTCTATTTAAGATGTCATTTATTACTCTCCAGGTTTTTTTTCGAGTCACCTGATTCAGCTAGCTTTTTTCTATATTAGGTAGCTTTAGCCCTGTTAATAGAGGCTTTTACTTGATTTCTGATAGACTTATAAGCCCTCTCATATGTTAGAGGTTTTCTTTGATATTTCCTTTGGAGTCTGTTTTTTTCTTTGATTAATTGTTTAATTTCATCTATGTATGGTTTATTGGCATGCTGTTCTTTAATCTTTTTGTTATTTAATGGAATATTTCTTTCGAATATTGCTGACAGCCAATCATGGAACTGATTAAAGCAATCATTTATATCATGGCCAGTTAGACAGTCTTGCCAGTCAGTAGTTGAGAGTTCTTGCATAAAAGTATTGACATTGTTTTCATTCAAGTCGCGGAACTGGAACTGAATAGTGCTGATTGGTTTAGATAAGTTGGTTGACTTGAAGCATGAGAAGATTGGAAAATGGTCAGAAATAAAAAGAGTAAACTATACCATTGATATGATTATGTTTGATGTTTGTCCAGATTTGGTCAAGCAAGGTTGCTGTGGTCGAAGTTACTCTAGTGGGATGTGATATTGTGCAATAGCGAAAATGACTGAGGAAAAGGGCTACGACTTCCGCTACGTCTTCTGAGTGAGATTTCAAGAGGTCCAAGTTGAAATCACCCATCAAATAAGAAATTTATTTATCTCGGAGAATATTCTGCAGGATATCAGACATAGAATTTAAAAAGTTGAATATGTTACCGTGAGGAGGGCGATAAGCACATCCTACCAGGATATGTTGCCCATCAATATCTGATTCAATAAATAAAGTTTGAATGTGGGGTTCGGAAAGGGAGATATCAGGTCTGTATTTTGGTTTAAGAGATGATGAGGCATATATGAACGTGACACGTGGTTTGAAAATTTTACATAGTTAGGTACATCATAGTGTGGCAATGCTGTCCTCTAATTTTGTCTCACAGAAAGTCAAAATTACAAATCTGTTGTTTAAAAAGCCCTGGCATTCAAGCTGAAATTCTTCCCATTTAGATGATATACTGTTAATATTGTAAGACATAATTTTGAAACATGATGATTCAAACAAATTACTTAATTCCTCAGGATGGTAGTAATTGCTAAGCTGAATTTGATAGTTCTGCATCAAAAAGTGATTGGGGTCAGTATCGACATAATGTTTTGTAGAATACTCAGAGAATTGGTTAAAGCATTTTTTTTAACAAATTGTTTGCACAAAAGTAAGATTCCTCATCAGCATTAATTAAATTTTGGATAAGATTACAATGATCTAATGATGAAAATGGAAATACATATGTATCTAACATTGGAAGAATTATTATTTTCATATGGACTACATTCTATATTTAGTTACTTTATTTACATATTGATCGAATTGCTCTCTTTGAATGCTCTAACACTGATTTACTCGGTTGCTGAAAGTTAGTTTTGGGATATCTAGTGGTTTTGGGTCAAACACTTAATTCACTTGAAGTAGGAGTGATTCTCTTTGATTCCCTGTTATTGAGTGGGGGGGGGTCTGCCTGATTTCCTGCCTCTGCTAATAAATTGTGTCGTACCGGTAGGTGGACTATTTCTAGGGATACCTCTTGTCCTTTGTCTCTCAGCGTC
>NC_091579.1:8496269-8498769 GCF_042767895.1 Penaeus vannamei
CCCTCCCAACAGGGCCCACAGCCTGCCTCACTTGCTGGGTTGGAGGGGCAGTTCCCTTCCCCCCCTTTCCATTTATAAAGATCGTTGCCAAAAGGTTTTATCTGGGGGGAGAAGCACTGGCAAGGCCTACCTCCACCAAGACTCCCATTAACCCCAGGGAGCTTAAGGGCAGGAATTAGCACAAAGTCAGTGAAGATCAACAGGGAGCAGGAAACACATATCTCTGTCATGTGTTTTATAGCTGGCTGCTGATATAATAAATGTACAATCACAAAGCATTGACCAATAGTACAGGGTTCATATGCACTAGATATCACTATATGCTCTCCAGCCAGACTGACCGTCTTGACCATGTGTTGCCTGTAGTCCTTTGGTGATATCATACCGTCGTCGTACTTGTACATCACATTGTACCGCTGTTATATGTGGGGAAGTTCTACCTGAACAAGGCTGGTGGGGAGGTGATGCAGAGCTATCATGAGAATGATAACCATGTACCACAGTGGGTGCAGACTCAGCAATACGGAATTTCTCCTGGTCTCGCTGAGCTGCTTGAAAGCCCACACAATAAACCACAACAGCTGCCACCAGGTTGTCGGTTGAGAGACCGGAGTGGTTCCGTGCTGCAGCCCTGTTCTTGTTGCTGTATAACTGGCTCAGTAAACAGGGAGGCTAAAGCTAATTCTGCAAAGGTAGTGACGGCTGGATTCGCGGTGAAAATGGCGTTCTGGAGTGGTGTCTCAGGCCAAGTTCTATAGATAACTCACTGGCAGGAGTACATGCTAAGTGCTTATGTATAGCCCAGTCTGTGCAAAATTTGCAAAGGGCATGGCCTGCCTTGGATGTCGAGGCTATAGGCCATGGTGGCGAAGCACGTCGTGCTGCAGGTGTCATAGGGGAAAATACCGGCAGTGTCCACACAGGTCTGGAGGTACCATGCATTGTAGGTGGACAGGCCAGGAGATACCTGGGTGGTGTTTGGTTGATGAATGAACCCAAAGCTTCATGTAACTGGCTTACCTGCCGTGACAATGAGGTGACATCATGTGAAGAGGATAAGGATGGGCTGGCGGTGGGGTTCGTTGACCTGCTACGTATATTTGCGGGCGAAAGATCTGTAGGGTTGGATGGGTGATGCCTGTGGGTGAGCCATGGCCATGGGGTGGATGAGCATGTTTCTGGGTGGCGGCCGCTTCTGCCAGATCCTTCTGCTTATAAAATGAAGCCAGGCTGCCTCTGCTAAATTATTTTCCTTTGTACTTCAACTACTCACAGCGCAAATAAGTTCAACAAGGGCAGGAAACACATATTTGTCATGTGTTTTATTGTTGGCTGTTGATATATTAAATGTGCAATCACAAAGCATCAGATAATAACACAGGGTTCATACACATTAGACATCACCATGTGCTCTCCAGCCAAACTGCCCGTCTTGCCCACGTGTTGCCTGGAGTGATAGCGTACCGTTGTCGTACTTCTACGTCACATCGTACTCCTACACATCAGTCAGGGCATGTCCACACGCCAGTTAGCCATGACCCTATACCTCTGGGGCCCCCTGCTGCTCCAAGATCCCCCATAATTTAGCCTTGGACCGCATAATACCCATTTTCCATGGGTGGACGCAAGGAAGCACTGCAAGTCTCAATAATGGAGAGGCTAATGTAGTGCTGCTCCCCTTTTCGCACTAGGCTAGCCAGCGGTGGCAGCTGTAAGTGAGAAGGCATGCAAGCACATAACAACACCTAGACTACCACACTATCTCTTCACATCACCCTGAGCGTGAAGCATCTGTGTATATATAGATATACATATATACATATACTGATATATATATAATATATATATATATATATATATATATATATATATATATATATATATATGTGTGTGTGTGTGTGTGTGTGTGTGTGTGTGTGTGTGTTTATATATATATATATCATTTATATATTATAAATATATATATACATACATATATGTATATATATGTGTGTGTGTGTGTGTGTGGCTAAACAGATAGATAATTATGTATGTACATATAATTAGATATATACACACACAAGGTGTGTCAGAAAAATTCCAGGACTGATGTCACAAAAGATTTTTTTTTCAAACCCAAACTTCACACGAGGAGTTTTCCCCTTGAAAGTAATCCCCCTGGAGTCTAATCCATTTTCTCATCCTCTGCCACACGCATGCACTCCTGGGAGGATTCTTCCAGAGTCCTCTGCAGTTCTGTCATCACGTTTTCTTTTCGTTGTTGTTTTCTGTGTCGTCCACATCTTCAAAATGTAAGAGCCCGAATGCTGGGACCTACAAGAGTTTGGTTTGGTATATGGCGAGCTTAGGGTTTAAGGTAGACAACCAAAATGGCTGGACTCCTTTTAATAAATAGTTATGTTGGAGTGCGGCAGTTGAAGCAATGGTCAGGCGTAAATGCACATGTATATGATTACGTATGTAACAAACATGTAAGATTATATAAATATGTAAAATATAG
>NC_091579.1:8513769-8521269 GCF_042767895.1 Penaeus vannamei
AGTAACCTTTCTTTTTGATAAATCTATGACAGGAAATATTTTTTAGTCAGTAGGTTATAAGAAAAAATAAGGGTTTCAGTTAAAAGAAATTTTATTGCAAAATTTAGAATTATGTATCAGGTCATTGTCTTATGATGTAAATGCCATGCTGTACCAAAATTTGACAGCAGAGCTGAAACTGCATGCACAAATACCAGATATGTAGGTATTATTCAGGTTGAAATATCAGCTGAAATAACAATGGTTATTAAATGAATAGTAATTTTTTTTTTATTAGTATTGTATTAATGTTATTATATTATTTTTACTATTTATTATCATTATTTTTGTAATTATTATTATTATTATCATCAATAATTATTAGTCTTTCCCACATTTATGGCATTACGGCACTGGTTGCAATATTAAAAAGGTAGCAAGACTTGAACATATTCTAGCTTGGCACACCAGTAATGATAATTAACTTATCAGTTATAAAACCATGGCCATGGTAAAATCTGCTATTTAACCCCTTGTCTGGAGGTTTTAAACTGTCTACTGTAGTTTGTGAATTTCATTGCACACAGATGGCTCCACAGGTGCTCAGCCTCCAACGAGTCAGTTAGTAGGCTCTAATGACTGTGCCTGATTTCCCCATCCGTCGAATTTGCAGGAAAGTGATTTTTTCTAGTGTGTTGATATCTATACTGTTATCATTGTTATTGACATTATGGTTAATATAATGTTATGAAAATACTAATAACAATAAAAATAATAGAATAAGAAAAAAATATCTTGGCAAATATCAAGGAAAATTGTAAACAGTTTGAGATAGGTAGGACAATATTTGACTCCTTGGTGACTAAGCAGTTATGTAGCCTTCTCTATGTAAACAATTTACAAATTAAAATAACAGTGGACATGACTTGTGTTCATGCTCTTCATAGTAATTTGATTTAATGTACCAAGATGTGATCATATTTGATAATCAAGAATATCTACATTGCAGAGATAAAGCCATTTTTAGGGTTATTCAAGAGTTTACACCAACTACAATATCTGGGTCCCTGTGCCTAAGATTCAGCTATAAAGTATTGGTAATATATTAGGCAAAACCCTTTTCTTGTTAATTTTATAATAAACATGAATAATATATTGGTATGTTTTCCCCTCTGAAAATAAAACTTCCTCATTTGAATGGTAAAACCTCAATCATATGATTATAATTTCCTGGTGTTATGGTAATTCCTTACATGTTAATGTAAAAGTTCAGCTAGCAGTTTCCGTATTTGGGTATATATTTCATGCCATCCCTCACCAGGCGAAGTCTACAAGCAGTGCTGATGTTGGTCAAGACTAGATCAAATTCAGCTTCACTCCTGGCATCATTTTTTACCCTTTTAAGAAAATAGCAGGTGTGCATTCTTCCAATATGTCTGTATAATTTTGTTGAATGCTTTTTCAGAGTACCATTTAATTTATCTTAAATTACTAAGAAATTAGATTTAACCCATTAATGCTAGGAGGTCTTGTGTAAATATACCCAGCCCATTAATTTTACTTTATTTATTTTGTTAACACAAAAATGGTCCTAGAAGTACCTAGTCATCAAGGACTAAATACTACTAGCTTTCCCATGTTTACTTCATCACTTGAGTTTTCAGAAAAAGAAGTTTTTACTTTCATCACTGTTAATACCATTAAAAATGTTGTTATATGTTGCTAATAACAATGTTTATAATGACAATTGTTTTTATAAGTATATAATATAAAAGGGTGGGAACCATTGGTATAGAAAAATAATGATTCAGAACAGGAACAACAATTGTCCTCAATAAGACAGTATTCAGCTATGGCTCTTGGTACTGCACCACACCTTAGCAAAAATTATTCCAATATCTAAACTTGGTATCATATTACAAAGTGAAGCATAGAATTTGTACCAAATATTTAAGATGTCTGCAAACATTAACTAGTCAGAATATACTTGGCAGGAAATCATTAGCCTTTACTGCAACATTGCTAAAATCACTGTTGGGAAACTATTTAAAGGCTGATTGTGCTATTAAATTTCAATTTACAAATTGATTTAAATAGCATTAATTGTTATTTCTGTAATATCTGAAACACAGAAGTGTTTATTTTTCAGTATCTTAGTGTTGCATTCCTCTATTCAACTGACCACAAAGGCAGCCAGCACTGGTGATGGCTTGATTGGCTGCCCCCTCCCAGTACCCTGCTCGTTGTTGTCGTGGGGGTGCTTAGTAGACGGAGGCTCAAGGTAGGGGTGATCCCCTACATTGTGCCTCAGCCCTCACCTCAACCTATTTCTCCTCCTTTCCTCTTCCATATCTTTATCCCCTTCTGTCCCATTTCTAAGGTGTGAGAGCCGTGCTGAAAGGATGAAAGGCTGGCATTGTTTCAGTCATGAACAGTCTCCAGGAGCCATGGGCATGGTATTCCCTTGGTTAATTGCCTAGCCCTTACCTTGTATGAGGACCCTGAGGAGTAAACTTTCTTTTTCCCATTTTATTCAGGCTCACCATGGCCAATAGTGAAGACTGTTTACCCTTATTAGGAGCATTAAGGCTTGCCCTTACATCAACTAGCCTATCTTAATTCAATTTCGATGGTTTTCCAACCCCTGCCCCACTTTTGACCATGGCTCTGACCACTGATACTAATACCCCGTCCTTGACGGTCACTGACAACTGTATCCATTCTAAACCACCTACCTAGGTCATTACTCAAGCTTTAGAATGCATCATTTCCTCTCGCCCAACTTTCTCCTCTCCTACTGCACAGTCTTCTTCAAAGTCTACCCCTTCTTCCCATATTACTACTCTTCATCCTTATTGTCCTCCCCCTCACAGAACTACTCCACTTCACACCACCCTATCTTCCTCTTGCCCTCGTCCTTCTACTGCCTCCATCTCTGCAATCCTTTTGAGTACTTCCTTTGGCCCAGCCAAGTTGTATTGATTCTTTGTGATTCCCCCCACAACCTCTTCCTCTGAAATTACCCTTCTTTTTCAAGTGTCTCCAAAAACAAGTAGGTAAAGTTTCCTTTTGCAGCCATACTGATCATTCACACCTTGTCAGTTATATCTTAATTCTAGGCTTCTGCACTATCTACCCTAACTGACCTCACTGGCAAACCCATTCCTACTGAACCTCACCCCTCTCTGAATACCTGTAGTGGATTTGTTTCTGTTTCTCCAACTGCTTTTCCTATCCCCAACAAGAACTGGTCAGACTGTGAAAGTGACTTACTTACCTGCCTTGTTGATTACAATGCAGTGTTAGTACAGTGATACACTATTTTTCCAAGTATAAGTCCCATACCAATATTGCCAAGATTAGCTTCCGTAGACACAACCTCCACCATGAAGTTTACATTGGTGGAGTGTACAACCATATTGACCCATTCCCCATCAATATCAGAAATGTTGGCATTTTGGCCACACAACCAGACACTGTCGCTCCACAGTCTGCAGCCCTCTATATGCTCAACCTCGTCATGAACATTCAAATTATCCTGCTCAGTCATGTACATGTGCCAATTGTTGTGGCTCCCATAATGTATTTTATAGGAGTTGCAGTGCCTATAAGCTTGTATGTGAGGTAGCAGTTCTCACATTCAAACTAGGCCTCACCCTCCATGAGGCAAGACAGGAAGCAAGGCGACAAGGTTTTTCTCTTTCTTTTTTCCTAAACTGTCTTTCACTGCTCGTCTCTCATCTTCTCAAGATGTCTCAGCATCTCCCACAGTATCTTTTCCCTTTACCTCAGACCATCCAAGCTCTGCTCCCCCTATCCCCCAGTCAAATTCTTTTTCCAGTCTAAATCCAGATACTCCATTCTACCACTTCCTTGATACCTACCCCTTCTCACTTTACTTCTCATGCCAGGCAACCTAAACGTTCTACTTCACCTCTTACCACATCCTCTCCTACATCTTCCTCTTCCTCTGCTCCTCAGATATCTATCCCCTCTTCTCCTCCTCCTAAGAGAACCTTTGTTTCTTAGTCCTCTTCACCCAACTCGTATTCAGAAACTGGAAGACATCCAAAACTTCCTAAACATGACCCAAGGGAATACACTACTCCCTCATCCACCCTCCAATCCCTCTGTTCCTATACCTACATTTAAAGTATTTACTGATATCCATCCTCCTCCTCAAGTATCCCCCACCAACCTTCTACCGCTCCCACCTGAATGCTCACATGAATCACTTCTGTCACAACAGTGTCCTCCAGACCCCTCCCCTCTTGATACTTTTTCTGATACTTCACCACATTCCCCAGTCCCCATTTCTTTTCTCCTGGATTCTTCTACTCTTACTAATGCTCCTACTTCTCCAACAGCTATATCTGTTTTCCTTGAGCAATTTCCTTATTTCTTCCCATCACAGATATAAAGCAATTCACTCAATCACCCTACCCTCTCAACCCTTCCTCTTTTACTAATCTCTGCTCTACTTCATTTGCTCTTCCCTCTTCACTCCCATACTGTCCTCCAATGTACTCCAATCTTTGACATCTAACACATTTTATCTTTATCTTTAACTCTTCTTTACCCTTTTGTTGTCAATACTATCATTGTTGATATCATCATTATCATTGTTAATAATGTTATCCTTATTATCTGGAAAAAATATACACCAGTAGACGGCAGGATTTATTATTTTTCAACATTTTTAATAACTTTCTTTTGTTGATATTATATTCAGTGAGGTTCATTATCATCTTTTGTGTGTGGGTGTTTGCATATAATAGAGAGAGAGAGAGAGTTTGATATATTACACATTCAGATTATGCACTGATAATATCTGTTTTATAGAATGGGACAAAAAATTTGGGATCCAATATCTTAAGATAATATTTGGGACCTTAGTCACTGAGATTACCAAGATCTTGAAAGTAGAAATAATTTTCAGCTGGCAATATTTATTTACCTATGTACTTGTTATTTTTTATCACACACACACACACAGAATTGAGAATTGTATATTCAACTTATATTTATAATGCAAAAGATCATCTGAACATACTTACTTGAAAATACAATATTATTATTATTTCCATGGCACTGTGTAAAACAATATTTCATGAATACATTATGTAAGCCAATAATGTAACAACATTCAACAGCATAGAATAAATAGCCACTAGATATACTTTGTTCACAACATGGAAGCAATGGCCATCATCGTCTTTAAAATATATTTTCTTATAAAATGCACCTACATCGCTTGCATTTCCTTCACAAATCCAAGAAACTGGTGCCAACATATTCAACGCATTTAGTTGTAATGCGTTTGATAATTGTAAGCATTGATTCATTGCACTTCGAATATCAAATCGGTTAACAACGGCATATGAAGGTGTATATTTTTAATGAGAAGCTAGGTGTCATAGTTTGTTGGTTTTTTTCTGGTAAGCAACAATCTTAAAAGTTCTGCACGTCAATCAGATATCCTCAACCATGTTAATGTCATAGTCTGGTAGATTGGGTAAACCGTTCTGCCCCAAAGTAGATTTGTTGTATAAGTAGATGATATGAAGTGTCACATGGATCTATTTCATGCAGAGCTAGGAGAGCTACCTAATGTGGGTAACAAAAATAATTCAACAGGAATGAAGCATGGCTGACATAGACTAAAACTACGTTGACGCTACTGAGGTGTGGCACTGAGCTGCCACTGCTTCAGGTCCTTGCAACGTCTTCGTGGTAGGATAACCATCACCTGGCACAAGGAAGTAGAAGATTATGTGGTTTTGTTTTACAAAACGGTTGGTAGTTGTTTTTTTCAGTACGTCCTTACGTTTATTTGCAATATATATATAAATATAAATATATATATATATATATATATATATATATATATATATATATATATATATATATATATATGTATATATATAAATATAAATATATATATATATATATATATGTGTGTATATATATATATATATATATATATATATATATATACATATATATACATATATATATATATATATATATATATATATATATATATATATATACATATATGTGTGTGTGTGTGTGTGTGTATACCGAATGCGGTCATACCATGACCTTGGTAAAGTTGTTGATGCCTCACTTGCGCATATGTGGAGACTGTGGGATACGCATCACATACAAATCACATGAGGTTACACAAGGGAATATCAAAGTTATACTGTCAATATGCATATTATATACTCTCCCCAGGGGAACCTGCCTCAGTCCCCTCATAAACGTTTACAAGGTCGAGCATTACTTTCATGACGTTCTCATCATCAACATTCCGCACCACCACTGCGTATGTTTCCCTCGAGGTTCAATCATTTGCTTCATTGGTAATTATACTAAATTTGCTTTTGGATTACCTATTTCCTAATTTGTGGTTGGTATAAAGCACTAGCCCATAAATGAGAATGGCACATTTTCTTTCGTTTAATCGCCGTGCCGCGATCTCATAATTGGAGAACATCCTTTTGTAGAAGAAAAATAAGTTAACATTGTTATAATGCAATACTGGGAAAATAAAAGATATTCATTATTACTAGCATGCTGTTATCATACACGGGTATTGTAATGTTCCCATGAATTATGTTCAGCCAAATATACAGTGAATTAGTTTGTTTATAATAGTCCTCTGCCCTCGTTCCTAGGTTACATGTTGCGAGATTTCCGCAGCACATCGACAGTCAAGCCGACATATTAGTTGCAGTGTAGAAATGGTCTAACCATCCATTTTCTGTGGTCTTATAGCAGACCGCTCATTCCTTTCTGTGTAGACAGTATACACTGGGAATTTACTTGAGTTGCCCTTTTAATTTACCCGCATATCTTTATAGAAAATGTTCTAGATGTATAACTTAAGAATTGCGACATTGAACTCTTAAATTTCATTTATCAAAAAGTACAAGACTATTCATAGTGAACGTAATGCAGGGCTTAAGGTTTAAAGTCACTCTGTGGAACTGTGGCTCTGTCTTGGGTGATGCCTAGCTGGAAGTCCCAGCTGAAGTGACATCGGTTGAAATTTCTGCTGTGATGACGTTCGGTATATTATATTATATCTATTCATACCATGATGGTTTCAGCAATTTCAATTTTCAATTTGTTTGAACGTGATACAATAATTCAATGTTGTTTTAAGTACTATTTGCATCAGTCCATCTTCATTCAGGAATTAACCAAAATACTTCAGTAATGACGTCATCAGTCGGTCGTCTTTTGTTTCCGTTTAGCAGACGAATTTCCGAAAAAAAAAATCCAACCCCGTTCATAATGTGACCAAGAATCAGGTTTATGGTATTAATACGGATTGAAATAGAGGTTAGTTATGGAGTTACATATCTGGGAAAATTTGGCAACTGACACGGGAACATTTGCCAAATGTTGCCAGATTTGTAACCTGTATGACTTGTTTCCTGCATTTCATCCCTCAACTTGATAGATAAATCAAGAAACATACCCCAAATGATAATAGTTTTAGCTAAAAAA
>NC_091579.1:8536269-8548769 GCF_042767895.1 Penaeus vannamei
ATACACCCACCATGATACAATGTGTTTAAGTCTGTCGTTTTAACAAATTACAGAACCTGAACCCTTGTATGTGACATGGGATACACACTCCCTTCTGTGGAGTTGCCTTCAGAACCTGAACCAGAACCCGATCCCAATTTTAAATGATCAGGATCCAGATTGGGACTATGGATGAGCCCTTAGTGTGTATGCTTATTCAAATAACAGGGCAAGCAGTTGATACCCACCTGTTTGTGCATTTCTTCTAACCGCTCCTCAGATACGTCAGTTTTGATAGTTTGCATTAAAGTCGGCAAATCTTCCTCATATATCTGCACTGCTGCCTCTTTCCAGTCAATGACCTGAATAATGACCAAAGACATAATTAATTACATCAACACGTAATATATCAGTCTTGATACCAAATATAGTCCCAATATCTAATACTTTATGACACCAATGAACTTCTTTCCTTTGAAAGACATTATCCAAAAAGAATAGCCTTTATATTTTCTCATCTGTTAAGCAAAAATCTTGACTTATGCAGAATGAAAAGAAACAGAAAAAATACTGTCTTTTATGGTTACTTGATGATTTAATTTCTGTATAAATAAATAATGCAAAAAGGAGAGTTATTAAAAAGGCAGTTTACCAAATTTCGTTCATTTTTTCATTAATTTTAATCAGTGCCCCCCTTCAAAGAAAAAAAAAAAAAAAATGAAGAACAGCCTACTGTGCTAGGTGAAGACAAAGATACCATAATTTATTTGTGTAAGATATGCAATATCTTTTTTGGTATAACATCTTCAAAATTAAAATGTTCATAATTCTGAAGATCCTATACATGTCACTGCAAAATAAGCATGATGGGCTGAAATCTAACCTCCAATATCAAACATTTTACTCACCTCAGAAAATGGTAGGACATATGAATCTGCTATGATTATAGGCACACAACCAGCTTGCATAGCGTCATAAAGAGTTGTTTGTCCCAGACGACCACCACGAATTACAAGACAAAATTTTGCATCCTGTAGGAAATAACATTCTGAAGTAAATAACAATATATATTTTATCATTTATGTTATCTAATATATCTTAAACAACACTAAAAACCTATTGGCATGTAACTTACACTTAAAACTTGAGGATACTGATACATATCCGACCCTCTACATCGCACTGTCAGATTGGAGAATGGAACACACTTGTCAAGAATAAGGAGATCTTTCTCTTGTGTGTGCTTTTCCAACAGCTGGGCTTCTAAGTCTTCACGGTAGTCTCGGTGAATGTTGGGCTGAGAGGATACCATCAACCACTGGCGTTTTCCACTAAATTGATAAATATTTAAAGTATAATCATACATAATACATTATATATAATACAAAGATATTATACATATATGATAAAAGTTGCTAAGGTTTCAAAATGTTTCCCTTCTTTTGAAAAATATTAGCTAAAAAGATTCCATACAATCGTATATCACTATTGCTTATATTGAAATAACTCTTAGCTTTCAAGGCATCCTTATCATCATATGAATGTTAGGAGAATAATTATAACATCTACAACTATTCAAATTCATCCAAAGCTAAATTTCCTTAATGATGGTTCCTTTCTTGTAAAACTTTCAGTACCTAAATTATGTCAACTTTCAGCAAAAATAGTATAATATAATGAATCTAGTTAGATTATTTAACTAGACTGTTTGACAAATGTTAAAATACAAACTTACAAAGGTTTTCTTTTCATAGGTGTATTTTGATGAGCTGGATTATATACTGGGAGAGATACATCATAACCTCTGCGGTAGGTCAAGGAAGAGAACCCACCCCCACCCACAATAGCTTTGCCACGATCTAGGTTTAAGGTCGTGTCAAATTCTGGTGGTGTTCCAGGCATCATGTTGAAAAGAAGGTGGTTTTCTCCTTCAGACCAGCTGGAAAAAATATGGAAGTTAGAAGACCCACTTTGAATATAAGAAAAGTTATCATACATTCTTTATCCATACTTGCTTTCCTTCTATATCTTTACAAATATAAATACAATGAAAAAATAGTAACAAAAAAAAAAAAGACACATGACATTTTCAGAACCTCTTGGTTCCTATAATATTCCTCTAATATCTAATTTTGCACCACTTCTGATAATCATAACTGCAGCTATCTATTATTTCATGTAACAAAAAGCTATTTGTACATGTAGCTACTTCCCACAAAAAGCTATTTCTACCGATTACCATGAGACTTCCAGTATAGGCTAAGGATTAAAAAGACATAATTGGAATTCAAAACTACAATTGCTCAGTGAAATAAGACCTAAAAAACTTATAGGAATACTGTTATAACTTGACTCAACAATAACTTACTGTGGTAGCATTGCTAATGCTTTAGCAATCTCATCTTTCCTCAGGTTATTTTCATTCAACGTATCAATGGGTGGAATGAAAATACATGCTTCATCAGGATCTGATGTGTAGTACTCAGAATTCAAGATAGCATCAATAATTTCATAAAACTCCTTAGACATGGGTTTGATGGCGACATGTTCTTCGTCCACATACCGAATCATTGGATAGACATACCTGAAAAAAATTGTTGATTTTTTAGCGCTTGCTATCATTTTTTATATCATTACTATCATTGCCATTTTCATCATTATCCCTGTCATTATCAACATTTTCAATATCATTATGAATTTCATCATTACCATAACTATCACCATTATCAATATCTTCACCATTATCTTGATTAACATCACCACTATCTTGATTAACATCACCACGATTACTGTCATAACCATTATTGTCATTATTAATATTGTTTATGATAATTGTTATTAACACATGCTATAGTCTGTAGTCTATCTAATAAACTAAGTACATACAACCTGGTCAAATAAATCAAATGAATGAAAAATGAAGATAGAAGGCTATGTGAGCATGCATGCAGTGGGGCTGGGGCTCTCAGTGCAGCAGCAAACAATAACAACCCTTGAAAAAGAGACCACCTAGGCACCAAGAACTTCAATGAGTTTCTACAGAGGGTAATAATATCAGCTGATGCAACACTGGTTCTATGTGATTCATTGTCATTTATTTTTGTATCATACCTTGCCACCCAAACACTAGAGGCAGAACAAAGCCAAATGAAAGACAAAAGAAATGTTGGAGAGAGGAATATAGCAGCTGCAGGAGCCATAACATGGATGACAAAAGGCCAGACAGACTGGAAATATTTGTGGAGGTCACCTGCCTAGGGTGGTTTGAATGGCTGATGTGGAGAAGTGTGTAGGTGTGTGTGTCCATAGATGAATGGGTGTTGGGGATTACAGACATGAGTGGAAGTACATATGTACTGACATGCACCTGTTCTAATCTTAGCGTTTCAAGTTAATATTTCAAATAATATAGTTTTAGTTTTTTTGATACTCACACAGATATACGTTGGTATCCTCCTCTTCCACATCTATAAACATTAAAACAATTGAAGTAGTGGCAGTCATATCTGGTCTTACTAGCATCTGGGGTACCTTCACCTCCAACTACTAATTCCTGCCAGTGACTTGATGCCTCCAAATTCAAGCGTCCTTCGTGAACAATAGGAGATAATCCCAAACTCAAGAGCTGTAAATAAAAATATGACATATTATTTGTACTTTATACTTAATGTAACAAATGCTTTCCATTTATCATTAAGAGCTGTTAGCAAGTCTCCATATACATATCTTTTAATTTTAAAATGGCTTAAAATTATGAAAAGTTTAGTATGTATTCTTATACTGGGCTTACCTGTAAAGTCCCGATTACTGAAAAAGCCACGGCTATTACAATGACTACAGAGATGACAAAATTCCGATACTTCCAACGACTGACTAGAAGGTCCATTGATTTCTGTAAAAGTAATACATTCTTTCAAATATTACAAACTCATATATAAGAACTTAAGACTATTAACATTAAATATATATTTTTAAAAATTGTGCAGGGTATCTCCTCTCAACATCCCACAGATCTCCACACAAAGTACATCAAATGACAACATAGTAACGGGTTTGATACATTTCAAATTTGGAAGAAAAAAACATGTTAATCCTCAAATGGCTGAGCTGTTTACAGGGTTGATAGAGGGCAGGAAGCATACTCTCAAGGTAAGGGGGTACTATCCCCCATCCCCATGTATTCTGTAATTTCGTGTAAGTCTTGATCCTCAGTGATCAGTCCACACTGGTTGGGGGTCCAATGGGAGGGGGTAGGGGATTACTGGGAGGGGGAAGGGGGTCATAATGACCAAGCGAGGATGGTTTTTGGTTCACACAGCAATCTTTCTGATAGTTTGTGCATTTATGATAGGGTTCATTCGCTCATTTCTTCATGCAACACAGTATCAAATCTTCCATGGCCAAATCTTGTCTCAGGTTTTTCTATTTTCTACTTTCTTTCTCACAGGAAGTATAATTTTTGGCTCAGGTTTCTAATTTTCCACTTTCTTTTGTTATTAAAATGAGTGCCATTAGCGCAATCCTCCCAAACTGCCGATACCCCACAGGATTCCCTTATAATGCCGGGCGTGGTCCTGTTGTAAACCTTTACTGGCAAAGGCCCTTGCATTAGACAAAATAGTGACTGATTCTACCTATAATATTCATACATTACCATGTAATTTCCTTTGTACCTTTCCTGCCCTCCCCTGCTATCAGGGCCAAGAACATGGGGGTTTGGGGGTTCAACGGCATAATTTCTACACATATGTTTACTAGAGGGTAAGAGGAATCCATTAATACCAAATTGTTGCAATTGATTATGGAAGATGTTATGATCAACTACTTTGTGTATTCACCAATAACTATAATTTGTCCACAGTGCTTTTAGAGATTTTGAACAGAAGGGAAAAAAGGCAACAAGAACTGTACATGACTCAAAGTCACAGTTAGCCAAGGATAATAAGCATAATGGTTTTCACATGAAAATGACTGATGTCAATCCCTAAATGGGACGGGTACAGGGTAGTCCTAAAAAGTCAAGAATTGTCCCCAGCTAGATTGGAGATTTTTCCTACTAGTGATTCAAGCAGTCAACATTTCCAATCGCTGTTCACATTTGGGTAATATCGACTAAAATGCAGTATCAGCACTTACCATTTTGTTTGATTCATCACCCTCCCTTGGTGAGAGGTCTGCCTTTCTCTGAGAACAACAAATGCCTGCTCCTGCCCTCTGGTGCCCACTCGCGACACTACATCACTGTGTGTTTGTGTGTGCGTGTGTGCGTACACTCCCATTCGTGTGGGTTCCTCCGAAAGGAATGATCTCTCATTAGGACTGTCATTAGTGTTATTACCATCATTATAAGTATCATCGCCATCATTGATGATTATCAAAATTATCATTATCATAATTATGATCATTATCATCAAAATTATCATTATCATTATTATGATCATTATCATCAAAATTATCATTATCATTATTATGATCATTATCATCAAAATTATCATTATCATTATTATGATCATTATCATCAAAATTAACATTATCATTATTATCATTATCATCAAAATTATCATTATCATTATTATGATCATTATCATCAAAATTATCATTATCATTATTATGATCATTATCATCAAAATTATCATTATCATTATTATGATCATTATCATCAAAATTATCATTATCATTATTATGATCATTATCATCAAAATTATCATTATCATTATTATGATCATTATCATCAAAATTAACATTATCATTATTATCATTATCATCAAAATTATCATTATCATTATTATGATCATTATCATCAAAATTATCATTATCATTATTATGATCATTATCATCAAAATTATCATTATCATTATTATGATCATTATCATCAAAATTATCATTATCATTATTATGATCATTATCATCAAAATTAACATTATCATTATCATCAAAATTATCATTATCATTATTATGATCATTATCATCAAATTCATCACTACTATTAATATAATAATCAGTATTTTCTTGCTTTTGTATCAATAATTACTGCTAACATTCTCACTATCAGATTCTTACTAATACGTTTTCTCGGTGTATATTTATCATAGCATTTTCTTACCACAGCCATTATCATTACAAATATTACTTCTACACGTAATAATTATTTATCATTTTTACAATCATCATACCATGAATTTTTTTGCGATCATCAATAACGTTGGAAAAGTTCTTAAAAGTGTGTTGAATTTGTTTTTCTTAAATTTGGGATATTTTATTTTACATTTAAGACATAAATGCCAATTGCACCCCCACCCTCATCCTCGCAATAAAAAGAAAAAATAATGAGATATTTTCCGAATATACTTTAGCCCCCCCCCAAAAAAAAAATCAATTAGGTTTCTTTATCTTTAAAACAAAGTTCAAATAAGGCTGCGAAATTTTGTGCATATTCTTTAATGATAGAAGTATAACCAAAATCTAAGTGGTTTAAAAATTATCGACCAAAGATTTTTGGAAGTTCTTGAACATGTAGAACTCAGATAAAGAAAATTGTAATTACCTTTAGGGAATTTTCTACGACTTATTTACGAAACTTGGTCATTCAATCATTATAGAAACTAGATGGCGAGGAAGTGCAAGATTCATAGGGCCTTTACTTATGTGGACTATGTAGATTATTCTGCATCCCTCTGTAGACTGAAGGCTCCCACCTACCACGTCTATCAAGGGGAAGCTAAATATTAAGGCTTATGCGTCAAACAGATACAGATCAATAAAATATACGCAGCCATTGCCTCAAGCTGAAAGCATTCGCGGGACCTACATATGTGGGAGGCTATCGAGGCACGGACAGCTTACTCTCAAGCCAAGGAGCCAGACGAATTGGACAAAATAGCCAACCGCGACCGATTACCGCACTTTCAAAGACATTTTAAAGGCTTACATTCGTAGGCGGCTTTTGCAATTATCCATATTATCTCTTCATTAAACTGTTTTCTGAATATTAAAATTATACCAAACTCTAAATCAACGAAATGATCGGGTTACATCATCCACATAATCTTTCGTGCTACGTTTATGTCTAAAAATCAAGTCGAAAGTAGGTCAATTAATCATGAACATTAATCGACCAGACCTGATGTCCCAAAGATGTGCGCTAATTGACAGTTGAATGGGTTTATCCTTAAGAACTACGTAGAGATATAGGATGGAACATGACGTGTCAACCACTCTTCCAACTCTAGGCAGAGCGGACCAAGTGCACAGCGCACTCCCAGGTGAGAAATAATTGGAGAAGGAATTCTAATTCCGTCGCAAAGATACTGCGTCTGCAGACCGAGTAGTCTTGATTCTGAAGAGGGTAAGTTTCTCTGGTAGTAGAGATACTCTTTCAGTGGCTATCTACTCTGATGGTACTGGTGCTACTTGTTCTTACAGAGATATCAAGAGCCAGCCAATTATTCTGACTGGGCAGCCTTTCACACATCGTCATATCTCTGAGAGGGATGTCTGATGATAAAAACTTTCTGTCAACCCATTTTACAGTGTCCTGGACATAACATACAAATATTTAGGAGTGACAGATTCTCGAGGGCTCTGTCTCCTTTAGTTCTTCAGTATATGTTAACTCTACGGTTGGCCTCCTTGATTTCACTGTTGTAATATCGGGAGCCCTTATGGCTCCTGGACCTTAGACAGATTTTGGATACAGTTTGTAAAGCTGCTTGATTAATGGCACTGTCTAGGCTGGCCTAAAATTCAGTCGAGCTGTCTGAGCCATAGGATTCTAAAAAGCTTGCCCTTTGATCCTAATCACCTTCCATCTCTGTAGACCCCATGATGTCCGCTCCTGATAGTCTGAGCAACTGGCTATCCCATTCTTTCCATTACGCCCCGTTTATAGGATCATATATGTATGACTAAGTTCTCATCAACTCAGTGGCGTGCAGAGGTCTGGTAATGCCCGGAGCCAACTTGATTGTATGTCCCAAAGACTTAAGTATAAGGCTTAGTACTGAGAAATATTATGAGAAATTGGGATATTTCGAATGTGTAAACACATACATTTAATAAACCCTTTAATCGATTTAGATATAAATATCAAAATCACTATATTATTTCGAATGGCCGGGACCGCCGCCCAACCTCAGCACGCCACTGCACCAACTATCTTCTCATACATATAACCTTGAGACTAATAAGTGTTAAAACAATTCTATGCATGTGTGAAAATATTGACCCTGCTCAAAAAGGTCAGGCGAGACCATAGAACAATCCATATTGTGTTATGCATTTTGGGGGAAAATGGTCGAGGGTTCTACCTCTGACTTACAGGGATCCACTGTATGGTTACACAAGGTGCCATCACACTACTCTGAGTTACATCTGCGTTGCCAGGTGTATTTATGACGCTGAATAGGTGTGTTGGATTCTGACGACCCTATGTGAAATCGTCGCCAGGAACTTCATTGGCTTTATCATTGCCCTCTGGCTGAGTGCTGCCAAGTTATCAAGAGACACCTTGGTTGCCCTAACCTTTACCTTCCTGGCCTTGGTTTTCCTTGTGCCCTGCTTGGTTGATTGACCTGACCTGGTCTGAAATAAGGAGTCATGCCTGACTTTCAGGAGATAGTTTCAAGAGACAAAGTTTCCTCTCCTTGATAGCATCACTGAAGATGAGACAATCCAGGCTGCTTTCTCTACCTCCTTATCTGTTTTCCTCAAAGCTGCAAATGGAACAGCCGTGATCAGCAAGAATATCGTCTTGGTGGATGAGAAGGGGCTGTTTTGCTCTTTGGGAGGACTGTAGTGATGATGTTCCCTTCTAAGTCTATTCTCTTTGAACTTGGGTCGGGAATTCTACCGTTTCTTTGATGACCAGTGATGTCGTCAAGGGAAAGGATATACAGTATGGCCACTTTAGTGACTCTCTACCTCGCTACTGATAGCAAAGATAATGTTAAACAGACATGATGCCTCGATGGAAAGTTGGGGTACTTGGCAATGGTGTTCCTTTTGCTTTATGTGCCCTATATTTCCAAGGCGAAAGGTGGTACACGATGCCTTCTTCACTGTGGTCACTACACGCCTGGTTGGAATCCTTAACCTTTTACAGGTGGGAAGTCCCAATCACAAGGGGTTCACCGGTTTTCACAAAGCCTCATCTGACTCTGGAAACTGGTGCAAGTCAGGTACTATCTCCCTTTTGCTTAGGTCTTGTCACACAGGGTAATCAGGAAAGCCAGACCAAAGTGCCCTTTGCCTAAATCCTACTTTTCTGCACAAGTGATTCTAAAAACGCCAATAAAACAATCTGTGGCCATACTAGATACACTAAGTCGGATGGAGTGTTTTTGGAAAGTGGAAGCAAAGCGGGAGGCTAGCCCTGGACAGGAGACGTGTAACGTGTTTGATTTGGCTTCAGGTGCACAAACGCAACTTCAGCTCATGATATAAAATATGACACCTTGGACTACAGTGACACAGAGGAAAAGGGTTGAGGTCATTGATACTAATGATAATGGCGAGATGAACGTAGAATAGGAAGACGATGGCAAGGAGGATGAGGCAGGTGATAAGGAAGACAGTAAGGGTCGCTAATCACCAGTGGCCACTCTTTGTCCCTCAGCCACGTCTCCGTCTTCTAAACTCGCCAACCTATGTTTTCGTGTTTGGATCCGCTGGTAGTAACAAGGACGCCGATGGCATTGCAGGAAGCTACCTTGACTTGCCCCCCTCCCTGATTCATCCTTTCTCATCCACAGAGATAAAGAATAAGAAGAGGCAGCGCGGGGGTCTACAGCCTGCAGCTGGGGATCCTCTGAAGAGGTTGCTGGAGCAAATTGTCATGGCAAAGGACAGGAGTCGTTGGCACAGCGATCAGAATCCCATGTTATCCGGCATCTCGTTCTGCTTGTGGGTCCTCTGTGGGTCGGCCATGTGTACCCAACACTAGTTTGAGTTCCGTAAACAGCGACGTTAAGCAGCTAAATGTTGTTTTGTAAATTGGGGTTTTGAGTTTGTTCTTGCTTCATTTCAGGAATATTTAGTGGATTTTAAGTAAGCTATTTGCCTTTATTAAAGATTTTTTTTTCTTTTTTTGAGGGAGAGGGATTTTATTTTCTCCCGTAACATTAATATTACTCGTTTGTTTTACTCCGAACATGATTTTTAGAATATGAGGATGTTTTTAGATGACATGATGCCATTCATGCATAATTTGGTATGGCTCAGTCAGCATTTTGGTAAAAGAAAAATATATTGAAAATTACGACATGATTTTTTCTCAGTTATCTAAGTCATTTTTGATGCGAAAGGACTTGGTAATATATGCTAGGTTTCCTAGTCGTCTTTTCCTTTGTATCCGAAGAAAAGAAAAAAAAATGAATTTAATTTTCTTCGCATACGTTTTAACCAAAAGAAGATTTGTACCCACAACCCTATGTATTTATGTATTATAAATAAATAGTAATCATTTTTCCTCTCATCTACCCCTCATAATATAGCCAAATAGTGTAGCTAATAGCTGAACTTAAACACTAATTGAAGACTTCAAAACTTGATTTACAATGACTGAAAACAGACAGCTGAATCACATTGTTAGTTACCTGTCCAGGTAGCGAGAAATCATACTTCCAGCTTTAGCAGTTCTGATTGACAACATGATTTCCATTTCACTTTCAAGAGACCTTTTGGAAAGCATCACCGACACTTTCAATATTAAGAAAACGGCCATCTAGAGTAGCACCCTGACCTGACCTTCAGATCGTGGTGTTGACGGGGATCGGTGCAGAACAGAGCGATTGACCCGCACCAAGACCAATTAGGAGAGACATATGCGAATAGGTCGCGCATGTTTGCCTGGAATAGATTACACTTTCTGTGCTATGAACAGTAAAGGGTAAATGTGCCACTGCTTTTACTTTCAGTAGCAACTGCGAATTCATTGGATATTATGCAGTACAAGGGAGGCTTCAGAAAAGAGAAAGTACATTCTAGCTATATCAGAGTATAGGGTGATCAACTAAAAAAGGCATAAAGACGCCAAAGCAAATGTTAAACAGAAGCGACTGAGCATTAGCAAAAAAGCATTTCCAGCGATGAAAGATTAGAAGTTAAAAGGGTTTAAAATACGCCCCATTTAAGTAAAATGAAGTAGACTTATTAATGAAGAAAATAATAATATCAAGAAGCTAAATAGTGTGAAATATTCATGGCTGACCTCTGATCTGTAGCAATTATATCAATATATATGGATAAAACTTGAATATTAAAGTCATGAGCTTTTACAAAGGAATATACAATGCATACATCTAGTGAGTATTGTGCTTACACAATAAATACATTCCGTATGCCAATAATTTGGGACAAAAAATCTTACCTGTCAGCACAATTGAAAGTACGATAACTCGGAAATCCGCGCACAACACTTCCGAAGGGATATTGGCAACGCTGAACGATCATCCGACTCTCAAAAGCTTCAGTTCTTGTAATAATATATCAAAAACAAGAAAAAGCCGTGGATGTTGGAAGTGTGTTTGTGCACGTTTTAGTGGAAGTGAGCTCCGGTGCAGTATTTATGGTAAGATTTGGTGGGTTGGGCGAACAGGAAAGGAAAAGTGGCTTTGAGAGGAAAGGAAGCCAAGCCAAGCTAGACCAATCCTCTGACAGATGAGGGTAGATGCGTTTATTACATTTTCTCAGGCAATACGCCAAGAATAATAATGGGTCCAAATGAATCTTTCGTCTGTACTGTGCTGAGAATTGCCAAGGTAAGAGCACTAGTGATCTTAGTTATGGAAAACATGTGTCTGTTGTGGCACTGTCGTGTTGTTGCGATTTCATCCAGGCTCATGTTTTATGTCATGTCAGGTTGGCTTTTTGGTACTGATCATGTCATGGATTGTGAAGTAATTGTTTTGGTATTCATCTGGTAAATCGGAAGAGGGATGTATAAAGATTGAGAAAATTAGGCCAAAGAGTATATTATTGGTCCCAATCAATGTAATAAATAGTAGTAGTAGTTATAAAAAATAGTTGGTGAATATCTAGGATAGGTCTGTGTACTAAGACCGTATATAGTAGTAATAATTGACAGGACCAATGAATAAGCATAATGTTAAAATTCTAAAACTCAAAACGACGCTAAGCTGAAGGCATGGAATGAGATGTAGTTAGTGTTCAGATCTATGCATACCCAATCATGATGATACTAGTACCGATGCATTCTGCTCTTTCTTAACTACTCGTATATGTGGGAATTATATTGAGGATCCCCCAATACCTTACGATCTTGGCCCTGAAAATAAAGAAAGGTGCAATTAATATTGGAGAAACTCTTGGGTACAGTAAGAAGATAAATGGATAGACACACTAAGCTAAACTGCCTTTTCTGATGGTTATAGCAAAAGTGACACTTCAAGAGTGGCAGGAATTGAGTATCAGTAAACATTTATCGAGTTGCCAGATGCCTTCTTCCAACCTCGGTTATTTTCATGCACATTCATACTTATATAGGTTATCTATAACAGCACAAC